>NC_090245.1:90448106-90740606 GCF_037325665.1 Littorina saxatilis
AGTGTACCACTGGCAAATAAAACTTCTGAGGTCATGTGACCAACAGGACCGTAGGCGGGTAACCATGTATTACAACCGAGCACTTTCACTCTGTTGTCCAACCCTGAGCGCAGAAGTAAGCCCTAAACTTGATGAGACTTTCCGCAACAAGAAACACCTTCAAAACGGCCTGATTGGTCGGCATTCACGAAACCGGTCACTTCGCGTAACTAAGCAATTGGAACATACGTCCTGTCGAGGAAGCCTAAAAACGACGAAGGGGATGATATTGTTAGTCGTCGTTAGATGTAGCTGCGATAGCCATATTTATCAGTCACAATTTCAAGAAAGGCGGAATCATATCAGATCGAATAGAAAGCCAAGATCTGATATCATTCCGCCTTTTGAGACATTGTGACTTGCAGACAATGTGACTTTTATTCTCTCAGTCTCTCTCTCTCTCTCTCACTCCCATTCTCTTTCTGTCTTATCAGCAGGTTACAGTTTAACCTCAGGGCTGTGTAGACATTTTGCTTCTATTATGCTAGAGTGTGAAATCTTTGAAACAATTTGTTGTCAAAGTCATCCAGTTCACATGCGTCTGCTGCTGTCTTGCATTATGTCTCTTTGTTTTTGGTTGTTCTTTTGTTGTTCTATAGTTTCAGTTTCGTCCTGTGACCCATACAAACGCAATAATCAGATTTCACGTCCTGGTTTGCAGCGGTGTCCAATTCGGGACACGTTTTGTTAGTATGTTTCGCTGTACCAAAAGGTGAAGGACTTTAGAGAAGCCTGAACCACAACACAGTCTTAACTGATATACATGTCTACTACTTTTTAGCAATGCATGAACGTGAACAAGTTTCCTCAACGACGGCACCGTTTTCAGTCTTGTCCAATTCATGTTCATAAGCGCACTTTCCCTTATTTTCAACTGGTAGTCATGAGCATGTAACTATTACTAAAGTGCAAAACGATTATGAACACGAATTATATCCCGCGTGGACAATACTCTGTTCAACCAGCCAATAGTCTCTACGCACGTATTATCCAAGCTGTGAGAACTTAATCCAAACCAAACATCATCAATTTGCAGACGATCGTTCACGGATCAGTTACACACAAAGGGCTGACGTTTTAAGCCGCCTTCATGTAATAAAGCGGCTTATAGGTTTTACTACCCCCCGCGGGTTAGGGGGAAGAATTTACCCGATGCTCCCCAGCATGTCGTAAGCGGCGACTAAGGATTCTGTTTCTCCTTTTACCCTTGTTAAGTGTTTCTTGTATAGAATATAGTCAATGTTTGTAAAGATTTTAGTCAAGCAGTATGTAAAAAATGTTAAGTCCTTTGTACTGGAAACTTGCATTCTCCCAGTAAGGTAATATATTGTACTACGTTGCAAGCCCCTGGAGCAATTTTTTGATTAGTGCTTTTGTGAACAAGAAACAATTAACAAGTGGCTCTATCCCATCTCCCCCCCCCCCTTTCCCCGTCGCGATATAACCTTCGTGGTTGAAAACGACGTTAAACACCAAATAAAGAAAGAAAGAAAGAATAGGTTTTACTCTGTCTGTTTGTTTATTTGTTTGTTTGTTTCTCTATCAAAAAACAAGAAAGGTAGGTTGTTGGAACGTTTGTTATTGACCAAACAATACATTCACAAATATATCGTTCCAACGATCTTTACGTACAGTGCACAGACAAACAATGAGTAACGACGGAGACATAGATAGAACGAGAACTTGGCTTGATCGAATGTTTCGGCCGCTTGTTGGAAAAGTCCCAAGCGAATGAAAATCTCTTTGTTTTTTTATTTGTTTGTTTCTCTGTTTGTTTCTCTGTTTGTCTACGAATTAGACTTGTGTCTCTGGTACTCTGGGGTCAACTGAGCTCAACTTTGGTGAGTAGCTTGGAATTGTAAAGCATATGGTGACTTGGAATCCGGCCCGGGTTGAACACGGGTCAACTGTTTGTGCAGACCCAGAGACGGTATCCATGTCCCACCCCCGTGTCACCACGGAGAGAATTTTTGACCCCGTTAAGGTCAACATTTGTTTTTCATGCTTTGTGATTCCGAATGAAAAAAAGAGCACTCGCTGCCTATTATAACATACAATATCCATTCTTCTTTTTAGAAAAACAGTTTCCACTGAATATTTACTAAATAATTTTGAAAACTTGAACAAGAAGAAACTGTGAACGTCATCACTTTTGTCAAAACACCAGTTTGTGCTCGAAGATAATTTGTCAGTTGTCTTTTATCTGACTTCGAAAAATTATGGCATGAGACCAATCAACAGTAATTATCATGTATTTATGGTGTTAATGCCATTCGTAATCACAGAAGCGGGTGTTTTTTTTATATTTTTTTTTATAGTTTCATTTCTTTTTTTTTTCAAACTCTTCACTAACAGTTTGGAACGAAACGTTTTCCACCACTTTATGTATAGTATAATCACCACCAACGTAGCAAGATCCACAGTAGCGTTTTATTAAGAGCGCACAATTGAACAATCACTCTGTTGCAGCGGAAACAACTTGATGTCCAGAAACAACGACCAAAAATGTTCACCAAACCTCAAGCGAAATTCCACTCACAGTTCTGATATCCATAAGAGTTCAAGGTTCGAAAAAAAACTCCAGCACAATTCCACTCACAGTTTTGGTTTCCAACAGGATTCAAGGTTATATTACGATACCAAGTTGAGGAATTTTCATGAAACAGAGGACAGCCCAAACAATGCAGAGTTTTCTGACTGTGTGACTAAAAGGAAAAGAAATAAGAAATCTCATGAACTCTATTATCTCTTGAAGTTTGTATGACTTCACGGCTCCGGTGGTGTGCTCATATCATCCCACGGTTTTAAAGGCGGTGTCTGAGGCAAAATAACCGGGTGCTCGTTTGCTCAGGTCAGCGAAGACAACAATGGTGTTTATCCCATGACCTGGCTTTGTGCTTGACGGGGTGAATGACTCTGCAATTTAGGTCTAATCTGCATAAACAAACATGACCTATTGTTAATCTCTCTCTCTCTCTCTCTCTCTCTCTCTCTCTCTCTCTCTCTCTCTCTCTCCCTCTCTCTCTCTCTTTCTGTCTCTATCTCTCTGTCGGTCTCTCTCTCTGTCTCTCTCTCTCTCTGTCTCTCTCTCTCTCCACCGTGATAATCTGGATTCGAGGCCTGCCAACAGACTAAAATTGCACAGCTGACCTATTTACCTTAATTTGGCAACTACGTTTGCATACCATGGCCTTACAAATTATGCAAGGACACGACAGCAACATTTCCCCTTGAAACTGTTCCTTGAGAAAGTAACAGAACAAAACAACTGAGGTGAATCAATGACATAATTGTATTAACAACATAAAGAAAGGAGCAAATTCTACCTAAACTGAAGAAAAAGAAAAAAAAAACGCGACAAAAACTGATCTGTTGGTGTTCTTTTTTCCGTACCTTGGCAAGGCCTTTTTGTGGCACTAACCTGATCAATCTTAATCAAACGCAGTGTCCAAACCCGAAAGCTATTTTTTCGTCAAATAAATATGAGAACGTAATTCTCTGTGAATTCGACTTCAGAATTCAGACTTCACTGAAGTCATCTTAAAGGGTTTTATTTTATGTTCAATTCATCCAGATAGTCTGGAATGCAAAATTCACAGCAGGTTCTACCAATGTTATCTCGGATCCATGCAGGATTCACTAGATAAGTCAGGAACAATGTCTGTTAAAAACCGAGACAAAACCGCTCAGGAATGTGGACATTGAGGAGAAATGACACCACTTCCTGTCCGTTTTCGTTCCAAACACAAAATCACCGATGAAATACAGTAATCAAAACACATAATACTGAAATATGCCTCCACAACTAAACACGAACCGAATAAACGTTTGCGCCGCGAGGAAGGTTTGCAAATACTGACTCAGATCAAACGACTTGCTTCTTTAAAAAAGTAAGAGAACTTTACATCTGCTCTGATATGAATGATTAAAAACTCAGAGCTCCGATAATAGAACCTGTCTATTATTAAAGATGGGACTTTTTAGATTAATCTGCTAATTTCGGCAATGGCTAGGTCCAGACACGAGATAAGACCTTCAACCTGTTGGGAATTTTCACATATGGCACAGATATGTTAGGCAGTGTTGTTCTCAGGCCTCGGGTCTTGGATCATTGACGCATGCTTTTTCCATCTTACGCATTGTTCTGACCCCTGGCCCGTCGACAGCTTTGACTTGCAGGAGGTCACCAGTACTTTTGGACCTTTTTTCAATCTATACTATGAGTCATAAAACAAAAAGTAGGCAGATGCGTTTGAGTGCAGCGGATCTCTGTACTGAGGCCGTTTATTGTCAGACCAGTTATATGACTGGAAAGGCCATTCATTTCCCTACCATATTCAGCAAACGGATTTATTTTACATGTGGTAGTGTCTATACAGTGGGACCTACAACACAGACACCCCCAAAATCAAATTCACAAAAGCGAGGTTTTTGCTAAAGCGAAAAATAATACACACACAAAACACACCAAATAAGCCAAAACGGAACAAGTTTGACATGTCATTGGAAAGAACAATCAAATTGACATCGCAATCAGTCAGTTTTGTTTTCCTATCTTGCATAACAATTGCGTTATGGAATGCTGAACGGTGCAGATGTCATTTTTCTCAGAAGCCATAAATGTGTTTTTTTAATCAAAAAACAAGAAAGGTAAGTTGTTGGAACGTTAATTGTTATTGACAAAATTACGTTACAGTCACAAATATGTCGACCCAACGGTCTTTTAAGTGAACAGACTAACAAATATCACATTAAAAGACATTTATATATTTTTATTTACAAACAAATATCCCATTAAACGGTATTTTAAGTGAACAGACAAACACATATATCACATTAATTAATATTTTTATTATATCATTAAATATAAAATTAAAAGACCGTTGGGTCGACATATTTGTGAATGTAACGTAATTTTATCAGTAACAACGTTCCAACCACTTACCTTTCTTGGTTTTTGATTCTGAATTTCGGAACGTTGGCAGTCTCTTTGTTTTTACATTTAGTCAAGTTTGGACTAAATGTTTTAACATAGACGGGGAATCGAGATGAGGGTAGTGGTGTATGTGTGTGTGTGTGTGTGTGTGTGTGTGTGTGTATGTGTATGTATGTGTGTGTATGTGACTGTGTGTGTGTGTGTGTGTGTGTGTGTGTATTTATGTATCTATGTGTGTGTGGGTGTGTGTGTAGAGCGATTCAGAGAAAACTACTGGGCCGATTTTTATTTTATTTATTTTATTTTTTTTATAAATAATACTGGACCGATCTTCATGAAACTTCACATGAGAGTTCCTGATTAGAATATCCCCAGGTATTTTCATTTTTTTCTTTAATAAATGTTTTTGATGACGTCATATGCGGCTTTTTGTGAAAGTTGAGGCAGCACTGTCACGCTCTCATTTTTTTAACCAAATCGGTTGAATTTTTGGTCAAGTAATCTTCGACGAAGCCCGGACTTTGGTATTGCATTTCAGCTTGGAGGCTTAAAAAGTAATTAATGAGTTCGCTCATTAAAGTTGTCATTAAAATCGATTTTTCGCAAACAGATTTAACATTGATTGCATTGTGTTCCTCATCTTCTCCTGATTTCAAAAATATATAGATATGTCGCGGCGGCGAGCGTGACCCGTCTCGGTTTTCTGTATGGTTCGCCGAAACTATCTGAATGTAGTCTCGGCGATGATTGGTTTGTGGTGTTGATCTTGACTAAATGTTATCATATCGCTTCACGCAACTTGTTGGATTTGTGGTTTGTGAAGCCGTTGTACTAACCTGTCAGACTGATCATTAAAAAAATGAAATTATCAGGCATTAAGAGAAATGAAAACTTCAAATTAAACGTGTTCATTGTACATTCAACACTGGCAGCTCAGAGCGCATTGGTTTAAACACAAACAATTATGAAAAATGCTCTTTCAAGGGCCATGCTCAGTCAAGCGTGTCAGCAGTGAGCTTTCATAGATGTTGGCTGACATTTGCTGTCCGCGATGTGAAAGAGACTACTTCTCAAAAATTACTCTTGTGTTGAAATCCTCATATCACCCATGACTGATATAAGCATTGATGTGAAATGCGTCCGTGTGTGTGTGTGTGTGTGTGTGTGTGTGTGTGTGTGTGTGTTGCTTTACCGCAGTATATTTACAGATTGGTACTGCTCTCTTTCCTTTTTATCACGTGTGTTTTTGTGTTTGTGTTTTAGTTTTTGTTGTTGTTTATGTTGTTGGGGGGGGGGGGGAGGGAGGGGGGGGGGGGGCAGGGCCAAAGGCGGGTCAATATACAGCTTGAATATTTTTCTGAGTCCTTTCTCTCTACGGCACCACACACACACATACACACACACACACACACACACACACACACACACACACACACACACACACACACACACACACACATTCACACACGACATACATTCAAGCCAGTAAACAAGCAGACAAGCAGCACCAACCTATGAAGATGCTGTCGTAGAGCTGCAGGGCGGCGGTGAATCCACCAATGGAGGTGATCGTCAGCTGCACCAGCTGATAGCGCCCCCTGGTGCCCAGTGCCCGGAACATGCCATCCAGATCATCCTGGGACTTCATGGTCGCTGACTGTGTTTCCGTTCCTGCAGGAATAGTGCAAAGGTATACCACACACACACATACATAAAGAGTGTCAGTGTTTTGCCTTCCTCAAGACTGAGCTCAAGCGACGCATGTTCCATGATTTGCTCGAGGCAAGTCTGCCAGGTGTAGGATCCGGTCCGGTCCCCCCTCTGAAGTAGTCCCCCGGGGGACCAATTCGTGGCAAAAACTGCTCTATAATGGTCCCCCCTTAGACATCCAGCCTCGTTTTCGACTGGTCCCCCTGGGCGATTTTGGTCCCCCCTCGCATCCAAAATAGGCCCCCTCTCGAACTGGTCCCCCTCTTTTCTAACCAATGTAGAGCTATGTCAGTATTTATTTTTAACTTTATTGTTACAAAACTTTATTGTCCCCACAGGGCCATAGGAACATTTTTTTTTATTTTTTTTTCCGATTCATGTGCTTGTTGTTATTTTTGTGTGTGTGAGATATATTTGTTTGGTTGTGTTCTTGTTTCTTTCAGGTTGTTTTTTTTGCATTGGTTCTTTTTGTTTCTGTTTGTTTATGAGATGGTTGTACCGAATACTGAACATTAAATATTACTAGAATTTCAAACAATAAATAAATAAGTCAATCAATACTCTCTCTCTCTCTCTCTCTCTCTCTCTCTCTCTCTCTCTCTCTCTCTCTCTCTCTCTCTCTCTCTCTCCCTCACTCTCTATCTCACTCTCTCTTGCAAAACCTGAAATAGACATTTACGTTCTTTGACAAGAAAAACTTTATTTCAAAAGCAAACTTGATCTTTCCATTTCCACATTGGACTCTCATGAGGATTATTTGGTATGTCCAGTCATAAGTATAGGCTGCATAGAACGGCATATCTACGAAGTTAAATCACTTTTATAAGTTTAGATTTGACACTGTAACCTTCACCCAGTTCAAGATCATCTTGAATAACATCTCTGTACAAAAATGAAAATAATTATACATATAACGAAAGAGGTGTGTGTGTGTTTGCGTGCGTGCGTGCGTGAGTGAGTGTGCACGCGTGCGTGCGTGCGTGCGTGCGTGCATAATGTGTGTGTGTGTGTGTGTGTGTTTGAGAGATGGAGGGAGGAGAGAAAGTGTGGGGGGCGAGAGAGAGAGAGAGAGAGTGAGAGAGATCCAGAGTCACGTTTTCTACTGAGTTGACACACACTATAACAATAAAGTTAAAATAAATACAAAATCGCCCAGGGGGACCAGTCGAAAACGAGGCTGGATGTCTAAGGGGGGACCATTATAGAGCAGTTTTTGCAACGAATTGGTCCCCCGGGGGACTACTTCAGAAGGGGGACCGGACCGGAACCTACACCTGGCAGACTTGCCTTGAGCAAATCATGGAACATGCGTCGCTTGAGCTCAGTCTTGAGGAAGGCAAAACACTGACACTCTTTATGTATGTGTGTGTGTGGTATACCTTTGCACTATTCCTGCAGGAACGGAAACACAGTCAGCGACCATGAAGTCCCAGGATGATCTGGAAGGGGGACCGGACCGGATCCTACACCGGCAAAGAGTTGAGACTTAAGCACGGACTTTTGGTACTCTAACTGTCGAAATCCACGGTGTGTCAACTGATTCCGTTCATACACCGGATGTTTCCGTTCATACAGCCTCATTTTTGTCACTTGCTTGGGGAAAAAACGTGGCGGTAAGTCGTGTGAGCAGCGCGCTTTTTGCAAGAATAAGGTAGCTAATTGGTTGGTATGGGGTTGGGCTGTGATTGTGTACGATAAGTACCAAGGTGCTAGTAATCCTCATAATAACACACGCGGGCCGAACGTGGCAGAATTGCCTGATTTTTTAAAACATTTTCTTGTATTTTTCGCTCTGTTATCGAATCTGACCCCTGACTTGCACATGATCACCAAAACCATTGCCTGTTACGACATTTCTCTTGAACAGAAGTTTATAGAGACCCATGGCTTTTCGTTAGATCAGAGTGAAACAGGCCCCCACTACAAGTTATGTGTGTTCCAATGGTCTTCAAACAACACAAAGTACGAATGCGTGTGATATTGGACCTATGTGAACCATGAGATGAATTGATTTTGCAAAAATCAGTTTTGTGTCCGTTCGTACTGATTTTGACGGAAAAATGCGTCCGTTCGTACCACTTTCATCAAATTGTTTACGTTCGTACGCTTTTCAGTGATGTGTTCTGTGACGGATCTTTCTGGGTCTTTTGATAAGAAAGAAGATTGATTTATGCAGTGTTGCTTGCTTTGCAGCACTGCAACTTAGACTGAAATAAGTGACATGTACATGTGTACTTACCGGTATCATGCCTTTTGCTTCACCTGTGATAATCATGAGCAGAATTTAGACAAATCAAGAAAAACATTATCCGGGCTCAATCAGTCCTTTTTACATTTAGTCAAAGTTTTGACTTATTTTTTGATCAAATGAAACTTTAACCAAGCAATCTTCGACGAAGCCCCGTTCTATGGGATTGCATTTCAGCTTCGAAGCTTAAAAATTGATTTAAAAAGTTTGGTCATTAAAAATCTCAAAATGCGAATTAAAATTAAAATGTAAGTAATCGATCCAAAAATGATTTCATCTTATTCTCTATTGTTTCCTGATTTCCAAAACATAAAGATATAATATGTTTGAATACAGAAACTAGCTCAGAAAATTAAAAAGAATACAGAAAAGCGTACTTTCCTGCTTAGCGCAATAGAAGCTACCGCGCTTTACCGGCTTGTGTCTTTTGCAATCACAGGCCCGTCTGGAGAAAAATTGAAACAATCAACTGATAATCCTGGTTTGAATCGATAGTTTAACGAGTGTGTACTTCTTCTTGCCTGTGAACTCTCAAACAATGGGTACATATGCTTTTAAAAATTCATCTTTGTGCGTGTCTTGGCTATTTAAATCAATATCTTTTACAGCTGTAAAGCGCTTATTGCAATGTCCGCATGTCACGTTTTCCATTGATTCTTGTCATCCTGGAACAGAAAACTGAGAGATTGCTTCATATATTCTCGATCAATACATCAGCGGCGTGTGTCTTACATTATAAATGACACGCTGCAGTAAAAAAAAACAAGTCGCGTAAGGCGAAATTACTACATTTAGTCAAGCTGTGGAACTCACAGAAGGAAACTGAACGCACTGCATTTTTTCACAATGACCGTAGTCCGCCGCTCGTGCAAAACGCAGTGAAACTGACGAGCTTGTTTAGCGCGGTAGTGGTTTCGCTTTGCTGCATAGCACGCTTTTCTGTACCTTTCTTCGTTTTAACTTTTTGAGCGTGTTTTTAATCAAAACATATCATATCTATATGTTTTTGGAATCAGGAACCGACAAGGAATAAGAAATTTGATTTTGATCATAATTGTAATATTTTTAATTTTCAAAGCTTGTTTTTAATCCGAATATAACATATTTATATGATTTTGGAATCAGATAATTATGAAGAATAAGATTAACGTAAATTTGGGATCGTTTTATACAAAAATAATTTTAATTACAATTTTCAGATTTTTAATGACCAAAGTCATTAATTAATTTTTAAGCCACCAAGCTGAATTGCAATACCAAAGTCCGGCCTTCGTCGAAAATTGTTTTGCCAAAATTTCAATCAATTTGATTGAAAACTGAGGGTGTGACAGTGCCGCCTCAAATTTTACAAAAAGCCGAATATGACGTCATCAAAGACATTTATCGAAAAAATGAAAAAAGTCTGGGGATATCTTCTTCTTCTTCTTCTTGTCGATCACTCAGATGGTAACGCCGGTTCTCCGCGGGATATCATACCCAGGAACTCTCATGTAAAATGTCATAAAGATCGGTCCAGTAGTTTACTCTGAATCGCTCTACACACACACACACACACAAACACACACACACACACACACACACACACACACACACACATACACACAAACACACACACACACACACACACACACACACACACACACGCACAGACACACACACATTTAGTCAAAACTTGACTAAATGTAAAAAGAGAGAGAGAGAGAGAGAGAGAGAGAGAGAGAGAGAGAGAAAGAGAGAGACAGAGAGAGAGACAGAGACAGAGACAAACAGACAGACAAAGAAGAGGCGGGATAGAATTACATTGAAAGGAGAGGTATCTTTGTCTAATTGCTGTAGAACCATACCCAATGCAAAGCATGTCAGACTTCAAACTCTTTGAATAAAGCAGGAGAAAACCATCTGGGAAGGCCTACTTGTTTTTGACTCGCACAAACGCACATACAAACACACAAATAAGCAAACAAACTAACGAAAGAACAAACAAAGAGTTATGCAAACAGGTAACCCTACCTTTCGTATTCCCTCACTAAAACAAGTGTGTCGAACGCTGAAGAAGAAGAAAACTAAAACAAGTGTAAGTTTTGTTTTGTTAAATTGCATTTCGAAAGATACATTATAAAGTGTGTTGACCTATCACCTGATTATAACGATTTTAGCACACAGCATCTGCTTTTTGCACATCTGAAATTTCAAGAAATAAAGAGTACATATTTTGAACAGGTTTCACACAAGTTCAGATCTTTGAAATGACATTATGTAAGGAAACTGGACGAAGACACACTTATCAAAATGTTTGCTCGTCAGAAAGATTTTAAACAGGGATGGTATTGCACCAGAAAAGCCACAGTCGCGTGTTGTTGCACTCATGAACAACATGAATTATGTGTAAAACATAAGTCGAATTAGGGGTATAGGGGTATTAAAATGCTAATTGCACAAGCTTTCTACCAAAATCACGAACGTCATGAAAAGCGTACGAACGGAAACAATTTGATGAAAGTGGTACGAACGGACACATTTTCCCGTCAAAATCAGTACGAACGGACAAAAAACTGTTGGTTTTTTTCAAATTCAATTCATCTCATGGTTCACATAGGTCCAATATCACACGCATTCGTACTTTGTGTTGTTTGAAGACCATTGGAACACACAGTACTTGTAGTGGGTCCTGTTTCACTCTGATCTAACGAATGTGTACGAACGGAAACGCTTTTCGTACGAACGGAAACATGCACTTTTGTACGAACGGAAACATGGTGTATGAACGGAATCTGCATGTTTTTAAAAGACAAGTGATTGTACAAAAGCCATGGGTTTCTTTAAACTTCTGTTCAAGCGAAATGTCGTAACAGGCAATGGTTTGGGTGATCATGTGCAAATCAGGGGTCAGATTCGATAACAGAGCGAAGAAAACAAGAAAATGTTTAAAAAAATCAGGCAATTCTGCCACGTTCGGCCCGCGTGTGTTATCATGAGGATTACTAGCACCTTGGTACTTATCGTACACGTAGCCCAACCAATTAGCTATCTCGCTGCCCACACGACTTACTGCCACGTTTTTTCCCCAAGCAAGTGACGAAAATGAGGCTGTATGTACGGAAACATCCGGTGTATGAACGGAATCAGTTGACACACCGTGAAATCAACAGCTGAAGTTCAGGAAAGTTCGGGTTAATAAGACCACCCTTGAAGATGAGAGCTGTTGTGGAGCTAATGGCTAATGTATCATGAACAGTTTCTGCATGAAAATCCACACATTACCTATAAGCAGGTGAAAAGAAAGACATTGTGCATCTGATTGGCAAGCTTTTTTTCTTCAAGTTACATTATCCTCTGAACGTCATGAAACCGTGCGTTGCTCCCGTTGGGTGTCTCATCGCCTCTACTTAGCGCAAAAGAAATATATGGGAGAAATCGGGAATAACGAGAAGGCCAAAACAAACAACAAAACATCCTGTGTTGAAGTTTATCTCTGCAGTTTTTCTTAGGTGGGTACTTAAATTCTCCAGCGTTCACAGAACGTTGGACTTTTTCAGCTGAACCGTGACCCTGCAATCTTGCATGCAACACGTCAATTGTGTTCGTGTGCACAGAGCTGAAGGGGCCAACATACGCTATGCACAATGAAACACTGACTGCCCAACAGCACACGCAAACATTTCTCGCATGTCTGTGACCTGATCGTCTTTTCCTGCCAGCAGCCGACAGTAGCCTATTGCCAAACAAACTAAAACTGTCAGAAAAGCTATACATAAGACTCAAAAATTAGGTATCTATGTATTTTACAACTAGAGGAATACACGGCTTCGCCGGGGTGAATCGCGAGACAGAGACAGACAGCGTGGCGGTTCACCACAATCACCTTTGAAGGCGAAGTCCTGTCAAACGGGATTGAGAATTTTAGAGCTTATTTCTTAGCCCTATATCATCTGCTGTGGCTTCTCAAATGCCAGAACATACAGACAGACAAAAACCGCTAGACCCCATCACAAACAGAACTCTACAATCCACAGGTTTTTGCCCACACACACACACAAACACACAGAGAAGCCGTATATATATATATGTATATATCTATATCTATAAATATATAGAGATAGGTGACAGTGTATTTTTCGCGTGGCTATAAATTGATTCGACCTTTTCACTTTGACTGTAAGAACAACTTACGGGTGCAAGGGAAGCGTTCTGGACAGCGCAGTGACATTCTAAAAATAGTAACTTAGAAACGGGAATATGGATTGAAGCCACACGAAGGCGCAAAACACTGGAGAAGATAAGGAAGAGTTACTGGGAATGGTGAATTCGCCGGGGTGAATCGCGAGACAGAGACAGACAGCGTGGCGGTTCATCACAATCACCTTTGAAGGCGAAGTCCTGTCAAACGGGATTGAGAATTTTAGAGCTTATTTCTTAGCCCTATATTATCTGCTGTGGCTTCTCAAATGCCAGAACATACAGACAGACAAAAGCCGCTAGACCACATCACAAACAGAACTCTACAATACACAGGTTTTTGCCCACACACACACACAAACACACACACACACAGAGAAGCCGTATATATATATGTATATCTATATCTATAAATATATAGAGATAGGTGAGAGTGTATTTTTCGCGTGGCTATAAATTGATTCGACCTTTTCACTTTGACAGTAAGAACAACTTACGGGTGCAAGGGAAGCGTTCTGGACAGCGCAGTGACATTCTAAAAATAGTAACTTACAAACGGGAATATGGATTGAAGCCACACGAAGGAAGGGAGATAAACGCAAAACACTGGAGAAGATAAGGAAGAGTTACTTATAATGGTGAAATGAACACAAAAACCAAAATCGGTTCAGCGCTGCGCGCTGAGAGCACGTGTTGAAATATCTCATCGATGATATTGTGTCCGGGGTGTAGCTGAATACGGTGTCCAAATTTGAAAAAGATCCACCGAGAACTTTGGCGTTGTGATGTGGTGTAGCGGCTTTGGTGTGTCGGTATGGGGGCCCGGGTAGCTGAGGTGGAACCAAAATCGGTTCAGCGCTGCGCGCTGAGAGCACGTGTTGAAATATCGACCAGGTTGTGTCCTGTCCCGGGTCTACCTAAATATGCCCACCAAATTTGAAGCAGATCCATCGAGAACTTTGGCCGTGCATCGCGAACTCACAGACAGACACACAGACAGACAGACAGACACAAGTCGTATATATATATAGAAACACACACACAGGCACAGGCACAGGCACACACACACACACACACACACTTTAAAACGTTTGAAGCAAAAATGAGAGAGAACTTACCGATGGCAAGGGTTTGTGTTTGGAATCTCTTGCTGGTTTTGACGCTGTAAGTTGAGATGATCCTGACCATCAGCTTTATTCAAGCTACAAAACTTGAAGTCTGACCTGAGGCCAAAAATCCTGGAACGCCGAAGAAGAAGAAGAAGAAGAGATGCAGGCAACGTCCCCGCATGCACCAAAGTCTGTACATTTGGGACATGTGGTCCTGCGGGAGCGCGTTAAAGTGCCTCTACATGGCCAATTTCATTTTAATCAAAACTCATTCAAAGTGTTTGTGTCATTTTTGGAGAAGACTGGTTTTATCAGCAAGCGAGCTTAATCACAAAGGAAATAGATCAGCGTGCATTGTTTAAAGATGTTTTGAGAATTTTAATGACCGAACTTAATCATTAATGCATAAGCTTCCAAGTGTATGCACTCCAATAGTCCCGGCTTTGTCGAAGATTGCTTGAACAAACTTTCAATTAATTTGATAGAAAAATGAGGCCGCGATTGTACCGCCTCAACTTTCACTAAATGACAGATATGACATCACCAAAGACACTTATCGAAAAAATAAAATATTATCTGGGAATATCATCTGGAAGAATGTGCATGTGAAGTTTAATGAAGATCGATCTAGTAGTTTTCTCGGAATCGCTCTACACACACACACACACACACGCCAGCACCGCCCTCATCTCAATTCCCAGTCTATGTTAAAATATTAAGTCAAAACTTGACTAGATGTAATAACAAGTCGCGTAAGGCAAAATTACTACCTTTAGTCAAGCTGTGGAACTCACAGAATGAAACTGAACGCACTGCATTTTTCACAATGACCGTAGTCCGCCGCTAGTGCAAAAGGCAGTGAAAGTGACGAGCCTGTTTAGCGCGGTAGCGGTTGCGCTGAGCTGCATGGCACGCTTTACTGTACCTCTCTTCGTTTTAACTTTCTGAGCGTGTTTTTAATCCAAACATATCATATCTATATGTTTTTGGAGTCAGGAACCGACAAGGAATAAGATGAAATTGTTTTTAAAACGATTTCGGAAATTTAATTTTGATCATAATTTTTATATTTTTAATTTTCAGAGCTTGTTTTTAATCCGAATATAACATATTTATATGTTTTTGGAATCAGAACATGATAAAGAATAAAATAAAAGTAATTTTGGATCGTTTTATAAAAAAATAATTTCAATTACAATTTTCAGATTTTTAATGACCAAAGTCATAAATTAATTTTTAAGCCTCCATGCTGAAATGCAATACCGAAGTCTGGCCTTCGTCGAAAATTGCTTGGCCAAAATTTCAATCAATTTGATTGAAAAATGAAGGTGTGACAGTGCCGCCTTAACTTTTACACAAAGCCGGATATGACGTCATAAAAGACATTTATCGAAAAAAAATTGGGGATATCATACCCAGGAACTCTCATGTAACATTTCATAAAGATCAGTCCAGTAGTTTACTCTGAATCGCTCTACACACACACACACGCACAGACACACATACACCACGACTCTCGTCTCGATTCCCCCTCTATGTTAAAACATTTAGTCAAAACTTGACTAAATGTAAAAATGCAAATGCAAAGGGCGGTGTACGCTCCATTGACATTGATGACGTAGTAATTTAAGCATAATTTTGCATTATCATTTCAAAAAGCACTCGAAGCACTTCAACAAATAATGATTATTGGCCGCATTTGACATTTTGTATTTGGTTGCATTGAATTTTAAGAGTATCATTTTATTTTATTTTATTGATATCTTATCGTTTCTTGCTTCACCTTTGTCATGTAACTCCAACAACTGTCTTTGCTTAAAAAAAAATGAAGTGATCCAGATCGCACGATGCAGCGCTTTAATTGCTATTTTAATTTAACTTAAAAATTATTCTGTGACTTTGCCATAATATTGTGAACGTTTCGAGAAGCAAACTCTCAAAACAAACATCAAAAAGGTTGTTTTGGAGCTTTAACATGCTCAAGTTGACACTAGCCTTGTTCGACAATTTATTATATCAATCTCACGCAAGCTAGCTTAACAAATAAACTGCATTGGGTAGGCAATTAATCTTTTTTTTATTGTTGTAACTTGTGTTAATAAAATTGCTAATTTGACCTGTTTGGATTTGTAAAAATTCAACTTTTAAACGTAGGTTTTGGTTGTATTGATTTGGGGGGGATTACAAAGACTTTCACGTGTTCCTTGTGAAAGACTTATTTAATTTAAAAAAATAGGGATAAATAGCCAACAGAATGTATTGATTCAGTGCACAGAATTTGAACAACATAATGATGCTTTTTTCCTTCTTTTTACATTTAGTCAAGTTATGACTAAATGTTTTAACATCGAGGGGGGAATCGAGACGAGGGTCGGCGTGTATGTGCGTGTGTGTGTGTGTGTAGAGCGATTCAGACTAAACTACTGGACCGATCTTTATGAAATTTGACATGAGAGTTCCTGGGTATGAAATCCCCGAACGTTTTTTTCATTTTTTTGATAAATGTCTTTGATGACGTCATATCAGGCTTTTCGTGAAAGTTGAGGCGGCACTGTCACGCCCTCATTTTTCAACCAAATTGGTTGAAATTTTGGTCAAGTAATCTTCGACGAAGCTTGGACTTCGGTATTGCATTTCAGCTTGGTGGCTTAAAAATTAATTTATGATTTTGGTCATTAAAAATCTGAAAATTGTAAAAAAAAATTAAAAATTTATAAAACGATCCAAATTTACGTTCATCTTATTCTCCATCATTTTTTGATTCCAAAAATATATAAATATGTTATATTTGGATAAAAAACAAGCTCTGAAAATTAAATATATAAAAATTATTATCAAAATTAAATTGTCGAAATCAATTTAAAAACACTTTCATCTTATTCCTTGTCGGTTCCTGATTCCAAAAACATATAGATATGATATGTTTGGATTAAAAACACGCTCAGAAAGTTAAAACAAAGAGAGGTACAGAAAAGCGTGCTATCCTTCTTAGCGCAACTACTACCCCGCTCTTCTTGTCAATTTCACTACCTTAGCCATGAGCGGTGGTCTGACGATGCTACGAGTATACGGTCTTGCTGAAAAATGGCATTGCGTTCAGTTTCATTCTGTGAGTTCGACAGCTACTTGACTAAATGTTGTATTTTCGCCTTACGCGACTTGTTTTTTTTTTAACCTGGTATATAAACATTGGTCTAACGCTTATCATCTACTTGAGCTTGACCGACTCCTCCCAAGAAAGAACAGCTATAATACGTCAGTCTATTTTGACACATTCTATTTTCAGAACTGTCTTTTTACATTTAGTCAAGTTTTGACTAAATGTTTTAACATAGAAGGGGGAATCGAGACGAGGGTCGTGGTGTATGTGTGTGTGTGTGTGTGTGTGTGTGTGTGTGTGTGTGTGTGTGTGTGTGTGTGTGTGTCTGTGTGTGTGTGTAGAGCGATTCAGACTAAACTACTGGGCCGATCTTTATGAAATTTGACATGAGAGTTTCTGGGTATGATATCCCCGGACGTTTTTTTTCATTTTTTCGATAAATCAAAATTAAATTTCCGAAATCGTTTTAAAAACTATTTCATCTTATTCCTTGTCGGTTCCTGATTCCAAAAACATATAGATATAATATGTTTGGATTAAAAACACGCTCAGAAAGTTAAAACGAAGAGAGGTACAGTAAAGCGTGCTATGAAGCACAGCGCAATCGCTACCGCGCCAAACAGGCTCGTCACTTTCACTGCCTTTTGCACTAGCGGCGGACTACGTTCAGTTTCATTCTGTGAGTTCCACAGCTTGACTAAATGTAGTAATTTCGCCTTACGCGACTTGTTTAATCATCACTGAACCTGACGCAAAATCCCAGAGAGAAGGAAAACAAGTCGCGTAAGGCGAAAATACAACATTTAGTCAAGCTCTCAAACTCACAGAATGAAACTGAACGCACTGCAATTTTTCAGCAAGACCGTATACTCGTAGCATCGTCAGTCCACCGCTTGTGGCAAAGGCAGTGAAATTGACAAGAAGAGCGGGGTAGTAGTTGCGCTGAGAAGGATAGCACGCTTTTCTGTACCTCTCTTCGTTTTAACTTTCTGAGCGTGTTTTTAATCCAAACATATCAAATCTATTATGTTTTTGGAATCAGGAACCGACAAGGAATAAGATGAAAGTGTTTTTAAATTGATTTGGAAAATTTAATTTTGATCATAATTTTTATATTTTTAATTTTCAGAGCTTGTTTTTAATCCAAATATAACATATTTATATGTTTTTGGAATCAGGAAATGATGAAGAATAAGATTAACGTAAATTTGGATCACGGTTTTATAATTTTTTTTTAATTTTTTTTACAATTTTCAGATTTTTAATGACCAAAGTCATAAATTAATTTTTAAGCCACCAATCTGAAATGCAATACCGAAGTCCGGCCTTCGTCGAAGATTGCTTGGCCAAAATGTCAATGAGGGTGTGACAGTGCCGCCTCAACTTTTACAAAAAGCCGGATATGACGTCATGAAAGACATTTATCGAAAAAAGAAAAAAAAAATGTCCAGGGATATCATTCCCAGGAACTCTCATGTAAAATTTCATAAAGATCGGTCCAGTAGTTTAGTCTGAATCGCTCTACACACACACACGCACAGACAGACACACACACACACACACACAGCTTGGTTTTAATCCAAATATAACATATTTATATGTTTTTGGAATCAAGAAATAATGAAGAATAAGATGAACGTAAATTTGGATCGTTTTATAATTTTTTTATTTTTTTTTTACAATTTTCAGATTTTTAATGACCAAAGTCATCAATTAATTTTTAAGCCACCAATCTGAAATGCAATACCGAAGTCCGGCCTTCGTCGAAGATTGCTTGGCCAAAATGTCAATCAATTTGATTGAAAACTGAGGGTGTGACAGTGCCGCCTCAACTTTTACAAAAAGCCGGATATGACGCCATGAAAGACATTTATCGAAAAAAGAAAAAAAATGTCCAGGGATATCATTCCCAGGAACTCTCATGTAAAATTTCATAAAGATCGGTCCAGTAGTTTAGTCTGAATCGCTCTACACACACACACGCACAGACAGACAGACAGACAGACAGACAGACACACACACACACACACAGCTTGGTTTTAATCCAAATATAACATATTTATATGTTTTTGGAATCAGGAAATAATGAAGAATAAGATGAACGTAAATTTGGATCGTTTTATAATTTTTTTTTACAATTTTTAGATTTTTAATGACCAAAGTCATTAATTAATTTTTAAGCCACCAATCTGAAATGCAATACCGAAGTCCGGCCTTCGTCGAAGATTGCTTGGCCAAAATGTCAATCAATTTGATTGAAAACTGAGGGTGTGACAGTGCCGCCTCAACTTTTACAAAAAGCCGGATATGACGTCATGAAAGACATTTATCGAAAAAAAGAAAAAAAGGTCCGGGGATATCATTCCCAGGAACTCTCATGTAAAATTTCATAAAGATCGGTCCAGTAGTTTAGTCTGAATCGCTCTACACACACACACGCACAGACAGACACACACACACCACGACCCTCGTCTCGATTCCCCCTCTTTGTTTGTTTGTTTGTTTATTTGTTGCTTAACGTCCAGCCGACTACGCAGAGCCATATCAGGACGAGGAAGGGGGGGATGAAGGGGGCCACTTGTCAAGCGATTCCTGTTTACAAATGCACTAACCCATTACTTGTGTCCCAGCAGGCTTTAGTAAAACTAAATTAATACCTACTGGAAGATTACCAGTTTCCAGTATGTTAAAATAGGCTTAACCTATCTACTGCTGGACTTACATCAGAACACTAACAGATTAAACTATACATGAATCGCGAGACAAGCGGCAAGAGAAGAGATTTTTGGAAAAAATACAGGTGAATGAGCAAGAAGGCAGAAAAAAGAAAAGAATTCATGAAGAAAAAGAGAGCATGACAGGAAAGAGGAACCAAAAATCTACCTAACAGCAAACTAGAAAGCTCCTGCGGTTCCAAAAACAGGAGGGGCCTTTAATTTCATAACCGCAGTGCCCCACTGCGGGAATTCCCCCTCTATGTTAAAACATTTAGTCAAAACTTGACTAAATGTAAACAAGTCGCGTAAGGCGAAAATCATACAACATTTAGTCAAGCTCAGTCGAACTCACAGAATGAAACTGAACGCATTGCATTTTTTCCGCAAGACCGTATACTCGTAGCATCGATCGTCTGTCCACCGCTCGTGGCAAAAGCAGTGAAATTAACAATCCAGAAAAGCGCGATAGCGGTTGCGCTGAGGAGAATAGCACGCTTTTCTATATCTCTATTTCTTTTTAACTTTCTGAACGTGTTTTTAATCCAAACATATCATATCTATATGTTTTTGGAATCAGGAACGGACAAGGAATAAGATGAAATTGTTTTTAAATCGATTTTGGACATTTAATTTTAATCATAATTTGTATATTTTTAATTTTCAGAGCTTGTTTTTAACACACACACACACACACACACCACGACCCTCGTCTTGATTCCCCCTCTATGTTAAAACATTTAGTCAAAACTTGACTAAATGTAAAAACACAAAGCGAAGTAACCGCCATCTGGAAGACTGATAATGAGCTGCAAATATAAGCATTGCTAAAGGCACACCCAGAGGTCTCGCGTATCACATGTCCCTAATGAATTAGCCGCAAAGGCTTAAACATCTTTATTTTCATTCATACCCAGAGGAGATGTGCATAAATAATGCCTGGTGATGCTTAAGTGCGATTTTATCTACCGTGTGACTCAGTAATAATCGTACCGCCCTGATATGGCCCTTAATTCGTGGTCGGCTGGGCGTTAAGCAAACAAACAAACAAAGTAATAATCGTTTATGTGTTAATCAAGCATCTTCCCTGCCGTCCTACATCTATATCTATATACGGCTTGTGTATGTGTGTGTGTGTGTGTGTGTGTGTGTGTCTGTCTGTCTGTGTGTTCGCGATGCACGGCCAAAGTTCTCGATGGATCTGCTTCAAATTTGGTGGGCATATTCAGAAGTAGAGGAATACCCGGCTTTGCCGGGATGAAAGCGTTGTGGACAGTGACCTTCTAAAAATAGTAACGGGAATATCCGGCTTCGCCGGGATGAAAGCGTTGTGGACAGTGACCTTCTAAACATAGTAACGGGAATATGGATTGACACCACATGAAGGAAGGGAGATAAACGCAAAACACTGGAGAAGATAAGAAAGAGCTACTGGGAATGGATCTGGGAAGATGAACAGAAAAACCAAAATCGGTCCCACGCTGCGCGCTGAGAGCACGTGCTGAAAATTCTCATCGACCAGGTTGTGTCCGGGATCTACCTGAATATGCCGACCAAATTTGAAGCAGATCCATCGAGAACTTTGGCAGTGCATCGCGAACACCCACACACACACAGACAGACACAAGCCGTATATATATATAAATATAAAAAAATATATATTTATATTAAATATGTAAAGGGACTTTGCTCTGTAAATCTCGGTCCCCCTTGAGAAGGGTCTGATGCTCCCAATAGGCTGTCTGTGAAGGGATACTTATTTCTCTCTCTTTCTCTGCTAAGAGATTTTAACAAATCTCGGAAGAAAGTCTCTGCTGACTTTCAATTGTTTCTTTCACAATTTCTGATGTTTTATATATATATATAGATAGATATACGGCTTCTCTGTGTGTGTGTGTGTGTAGGCAACACCTGTGGATTGTAGAGTTCTGTTTGTGATGGGGTCTGGCGGCTTTTGTCTCTCTCTATGTTCTGGTCTTCCTTAGAAAAGCCATAAGTGTTTAAAAGGCTTAGAAATAAGCTCTAAAATTCTCAATCCTGTTTGAGTGGACTTCGCCTCCAAAGGTGATTATGGTGTTTCAGCACTCGGTTACATTCGGCGTCGTCGACAGGGATGGCACTCGACATGATATGTACAAGAATGACATTATGGCCACTGAATCATTTTCGTGCTGTTCTTTCACGAACCTGGGAGGGACCTAAGCTTGGCGGGTCCATGGTTCGGAACTTTGGGGACAAAGTTCATTCAAACGGGGGCGACGGTGTGACAGTGAGACTACCGTCGCCCTTCACAGCAGACTCTGCAGAGTTGTTCGCCTTAGAAGTTATGAGCTATTTATAGCTAGCTCGCAAGGCAACACCTCTGGATTGTAGAGTTTTGTTTGTGATGGGGTCTGGCGGCTTTTGTCTCTCTCTATGTTCTTGCCTTCCTTTGTGAAGCCGTAACAGTTTTTATAGGGCTTAGAAATAAACTCTAAAATTCTCAATCCTGTTTGATTGGACTTCGTCTCCAAAGGTGATTGTGGTGTTTCGGCACTCGGTTACATAAGTATTGCAATTCGTGTACAAAATCCCTCCCATCTTCAAAATATTGCCACTAATACTACCCCTCCCATCGTAAATATTCTGCATCAAATTTGGTGGGCATATTCAGGTGGACCCCGGGCACAATAAGGTGGATGGAAATTTTCAACATGTGCTCTAAGCCCGCGAACCGCCACTCTGCATACTCTGTCTCGCGATCCACCCGGCTTCATTCCTCTAGTTAGTACATATATATCTACCCAAGTCCTTCTTTAGCATATAACACACGCACACACATATTCACACACACAAACACACACGTAATACATATATGAAGCAAAGCATGAACAAAAAACAAACAAAAAAACACATTCAATATACGAAATGTCATCAGCAATGGCAAAATACAATTCTTTCTTTATTTGGTGTTTAACGTCGTTTTCAACCATGAAGGTTATATCGGGACGGGCAAAATACAATGAAATAATTACAGAAAGGATCACATTACAAACGTGCGCGCTCCCCGCATACGCATTCATTTATATGTATACACACGGTTTATAATCGTAGCCTTATGATCAGTTTGAACGCTAATTTTGACATGGATAAATTCATACCTCAAAATGCAGGTAAATAGAAACACTAAATAACATTTCAGAGCACATATACACGGTAACACACACACACACACACACATGCGCGCGCATGCAGAGAGAGAGAGAGAGATATGATTAGGGGAGAGAAATGCTGCAGAAAAAACAATTTTTCTGCAGCTTTTCTGAATAATGTCATCATCCGTCGAAGCATCGTTTTTTTCCCCTGCAAAACAGTTTTTTCGCAGCATATAATGTTGACATTTTTTTCTGCGGCATTATTACGATTAACTTTTTCTTCAGAATAAACTGACAGTTTTTCTGATGAAAAACCAACGCTCTTGTAAAGTAGCGTTTGTATCCGTCTAGGGACACAACGATGCCAAAAAACAAGTGAATTGGTCAAGGAACAAAGACGCACAAAGCAATTAAAAACTGTGACTTCCGTACATATTAGTTAACTTAACCTCCACCTGAAGTCAAACAAGCTCTAGTTTTCACCATTGAAGATGTGTCCCTAGTCCCTGTAAACCTGAAAAGTCTGACGCACAAAGCTGGCGACCATCATGCCGTAGTAACTGGGGTGGTAGTTAGCTAGGAGGGTGGACAACCACTCTGCTGTCCCTTGAGCAGCTCTTTCCAGCATTCCGTGCAGCATGACGAAGCCGGTGAAGCCGCAGGACAGAGCGCGGTCAGCATAGCCGGCAGCGGTCACTGTCAAGGTGCTCTTGTCCAGAGTCGTAGCCCAGTGGCCACACGCCTGCCAAAGAAAATTTCACTTCTACCGTTTAAGCTCATTAATTCACCCATCTTGCTGTTCCACTGCTATCCACCCAATATGCAGAAAAATCAGACTGATCAATCACAAAGATAGAATTACAAAGCCCACAAGTGAACATGCCTAAAGCCTGAAATAAGTGAATTTTGTAATTGTCCATTCAGACACTTTTCTTTGCTTTATAATTGGTCACACAGAATACTTTTAACCAGAATAAACAAATGAAAGCCGGTTAACTTGCAAAAAGAATGACAAATTCAAACAGCAGAAAAGGATATAAATTATGGGCCAACACTAACACAAGCACTAACACGCACAAGCATGCAGACAGACAGGTAGACATCACACACACACACACTGACACACACCAGGTCAAATGGCTCTGAAGCATTGGAGTAGCCATAGGGTCCACTGGCTTGGTGTGTGTGCGCCAGGTCTGCACTGATAATGACCACAATGCGCTGTGATGCTGAGTCTAACATCTCAAACAGATTTGAGCCTGACACAACCAACAAAAGCTTATTAAGACAAAGATCAATGCCAGCATACATTATGAGTATGACAGAAGTTTGAACAGCATTGCAGACTAATAAACAATAGCACGCTTTTCTGTACCTCTCTTTGTTTTAACTTTCTGAGCGTGTTTTTAATCCAAACATATCATATCTATATGTTTTTGGAATCAGGAACCAACAAGGAATAAGATGAAAGTGTTTTTAAATTGATTTGGACAATTTAATTTTGATAATAATTTTTATATATTTAATTTTCAGAGCTTGTTTTTAATCCGAATATAACATATTTATATGTTTTTGGAATCAGCAAATGATGGAGAATAAGATAAACGTAAATTTGGATCGTTTTATAATTTTTTTTTTTTTACAATTTTCAGATTTTTAATGACCAAAGTCATTAATTAATTTTTAAGCCACCAAGCTGAAATGCAATACCGAAGTTCGGGCTTCGTCGAAGATTACTTGACCAAAATTTCAACCAATTTGGTTGAAAAATGAGGGCGTGACAGTGCCGCCTCAGCTTTCATGAAAAGCCGGATATGACGTCATGAAAGACATTTATCAAAAAAATGAAAAAAACGTATGGGGATTTCATACCCAGGAACTCTCATGTCAAATTTCATAAAGATCGGTCCAGTAGTTTAGTCTGAATCGCTCTACACACACACACAGACACACACAGACACGCACACACACACGCACATACACCACGACCCTCGTTTCGATTCCCCCTCGATGTTAAAATATTTAGTCAAAACTTGACTAAATATAAAAAAAGTATAAATTTACTTACTATATCACAAATATATGTACCTATAAATGCTGTAATAACTGAAAACCTACACACCTCATACTGTTATAGACAAAGTTACATCTGAGCTTGATATTTCATTATTAAGTGAAACTGAAAGTGAACTAATAGAGCAATTCTTAACGGAAAAAAATTGCTTCCAGTAATACAACTTACTATTTGATCAGTGTCAAAATCAACCCAAATAACTTGATTACATTTTGATTTACAAAACCCACACAAACACACATAGAACTGTTTAATTTCGAACATCATTTATTTGCGATAAAAAAGACATACTGAAAGACAAGTTGTGCCAAAGACAGTTTCCTGAAGTGAATAAACAGTCTCTGGTGTAACAGACCTGCATACTAACACATGAATGCAAACACATGCACGTGCACACCTCACATCCACACACACACACAGAAAGAACACAGTACCCAGCTAAAGGAGCTCTGGGATCATGGCGACATCATCAGTGTAGCGACGGCTAGGCTGAGACAGAATGATGGCTTTGGTGTTGTTTAAACCAGGGATGAAATGTAAGGGTATCACCTCCCCCCACCTGAAACAAAGAATCAAAGTTTGAAGAAACTGTGTGTCTCTTTTTACATTTAGTCAAGTTTTGACTACATGTTTTAACATAGAGGGGGAATCGAGACGAGGGTCGTGGTGTATGTGTGTGTGTGTGTGTGTGTGTGTGTCTGTCTGTCTGTGCGTGTGTGTGTGTAGAGCGATTCAGACCAAACTACTGGACCGATCTTTATGAAATTTGACATGAGAGTTCCTGGGAATGATATCCCCGGACGTTTTTTTCTTTTTTTTTTATGAATACCTTTGATGACGTCATATCCGGCTTTATGTAAAAGTTGAGGCGGCACTGTCACACCCTCATTTTTCAATCAAATTGATTGAAATTTTGGCCAAGCAATCTTCGACAAAGGCCGGACTTCGGTATTGCATTTCAGCTTGGTGGCTTAAAAATTAATTAATGACTTTGGTCATTAAAAATCTGAAAATTGTAAAAAAAAAAAAATTTTTTATAAAACGATCCAAATTTACGTTAATCTTATTCTTCATCATTTCCTGATTCCAAAAACATATAAATATGTTATATTTGGATTAAAAACAAGCTCTGAAAATTAAAAATATAAAAATTATGATCAAAATTAAATTTTCCAAATCAATTTAAAAACACTTTCATCTTATTCCTTGTCGGTTCCTGATTCCAAAAACATAATAGATATGATCATATGTTTGGATTAAAAACACGCTCAGAAAGTTAAAACAAAGAGAGGTACAGAAAAGCGTGCTATCCTTCTCAGCGCAACTACTACCCCGCTCTTCTTGTCAATTTCAATGCCTTTGCCACAAGCGGTGGACTGACGATGCTACGAGTATACGGTCTTGCTGAAAAATTGCATTGCGTTCAGTTTCATTCTGTTAGTTCGACAGCTTGACTAAATATTGTATTTTCGCCTTACGCGACTTGCTATTTCCTGTTCTTGCCCCCTTTGGTTCCCAAAATCTCAAGGTCCTCAGTTTGAGTCTTTTCCGAGGCTTTTATTTTTATCCCCAATCCCTCCTAAAAATGAAATGCCCAGCCCCGAAAGAACAAACAGGAAGTGTTGAATGAAGCTGTCAAGGTCATGCAGCCAGTGTAGGTTGGGATTCAGGCCACCTTTGCTGTACAGAGTTCTGTACATGATTCTCACTCTCAGCTCTATCTTTTCAAACACCGAGCCCCGGATAGCCATTATAATAGCTTTAAGTGATGATCCGGGTTTGAAGGTGCTCTCCATCTCTAACCGCATTTTTCTGTGGCCCCCCCCCCCCCCTCTCTGATTTTCGGAGGATGTTGGTTTTGTGCAGATCTACGCTGCATCTGTTGTTTACATATTTTGTCAAATACGAGGACTGGTCGACAACGGTGAATCTGTGGAGGGGCAGTCAGTGAAATCTTAATTGCGCTTGACTGGCAGGAGATGAAATATAGTTTGCAGGACTGTTCTCTTCTGGGCAAGCCACCCTTAAAACTGACATCCTCTTGCATGTCAACAGGGAAGGCAGTCTCTACATATAAAAGGAGGGAGTAACAAATCTGTTGAAAGGGCTGGATGCATGGGTATATCACTATATGCAACAACCACTTAAATTCAGCATTGTCCCTGATGCACAACTAGTGTAAATATAATTAAAAAGAAAGAAAAACTTAAAGTTCTGATTCTCACTTTAATGGAAAAGGCTCTGAGCTTTGCTCTGGCGGCCCGTATGCGGACAGCCCTGACACGTTTTTGGCCAAACCCAAACTCTTCACAAGATCAGCGGACATTTTGGTGTCCAGGTTTACAGACACGCTGTAACAGCAGGGTGGACACTGGCAGTTATCTGTGTCGGCGTGCCCCTGTCCCTGAGGGTTGAGGTAGAAAAGAAAGTTTTTTAGGTCCGCGACTCCGTGTGGAGTGCTGAGAAAAACAAGGTCTGGTTTCAGCTGTTGCATCTGTTGCCTTACTTTCACACAAGCGTTGTGGATTTCCCATGCTTCCTTTTTGGCCGTGGAGTTGGTAGTGTTGAAGTGTCGAGGATCCAACGCTATCCCTCCGTGAGGCATGATAAAACTAGCGACGATTTTGGCGGAAACACGTGTAAGATTGAAGACGAGAAACACGGCGCATAGGGTGCTTACTTTCGAACTTGCCATCTTGGCCCATGTGACTTTTTGATTGCGAGAGTGACTTCCCCTGTGTGTTCCACTTCCGTTGCGTGGTACGCCAACCTTCCCTGGGTTGTTGCCAATCCATGTAAATATTGGACGCGAATGAACTGTACAACTCCCGTCAAGCCAGATTTTCTTTTCCGAATGAAATGGCTAAAGCAGACGTAAAGAACCAGCCAGGGCCAGATTCTAGGATGAATAACGAATCTTCAGCGGAACATTCTTCAGAGAAATCTCGCTCAATGGCAGACGACGGGGGCGCAGAAGGCGAGGCAGTGGAATTCAACCTATCAGACCCCGATCAGTTAGCAGCGCAGTTAGAAAGAGTGGATCTCACAGAACAAGAGTCAGATCAACTGCTTCGAGAGGCGTATAAAGTCAACAAACAGCTGAAGATGGTAGGATTGTTAGCACCAGCTTTAAGCAGGGATTCAATCTGTTTCAGTGTTTGAAAACAACACACACACACACACTCACGTGTTCACAGACATCATGACTGACCCAAGAGTGCATACTTCTAATCTATACAGCGAAGTCTCTGCATGTCTTTCCCTGACATAATTAGAAGAGCATTTAACACTGCATGAGATAAGTAATTTCCCCCCAAAATGTGGTCTCATGAATGGAATTAGTTAGATTGACAGCGCTTTATTGGTTATTATTTAGCAATAACATGATTAAGATGGGTTTGAAAGTTCTCACCGTCTGTAGAGAAACCGATGATGGTCTTGGTCACCAATCTGTTCACCTCAACTGTTGCGAGCTGGTTCTAGTGTGCTTGCAGCAGACCCAGCACAGCACAGATCCACTTCTGGAATCTTAAGTTAAATGTGTCCCAAGACACATATTTTGTAGTCCTGGCATCCTGAAAGGCAGGGGCCCCAACCTACAGGTTTGCTTCCATACCAAAAACGCCTCCAGACACGGGAACTTGGGAGCAGAGGCAACAGCTCCGCTTGAACCTCAGAAACCAAATGTGCCTCCAGATACACAGATCCCTTAGACGGCCGAGGCTGTGGCCTCTAAGGTTCTCTTGTACCAAACCGCCTCCTGACTCTGCATCAGATTGCTTACGCTGGCATCTGCTTACATAGACCCACATTAAGTCACCACCGAGTGGTAGACACAGACGACATTTGGTAGCACTGACTGCCAGCTTCACGGTAATGCGTACCCCTAGCGCGGCTCTGCTTGGGTGGGAAAGTTCTGAGCAAAACACTATGTGTTACTCCATACCCCCCGCCCTCCATGGAACTTCTTGACCCCAACCAATTGGGGGGAGGGGGGGGGGAGTTTGCCCAGTCGGTAGAGGCGCTCTAAAACCGGTTGTTACTATCAGCGTGGGTTCAACCCCCAAGTTCGGCGCGGGATGCGTGTCCCAGAGTCAACTTTGTGCAGACTCTCCTCGGTGTCAGAACACCCCCGTGTGCACGCATGCGCACGATAAAGATCCCAGGGTCACAGCGAAAGCCTCAAGCCTTGGAAACACGAATACATGCATGCAAAAATATGAAGCCCGGGTGTCCGTTCGGCCAACAGCCAATAAAGTAACCATTTCAGCACTGACCCAAGACGACCCAACCCGGTCCCTAGCCCATTTCAGGTCTCCTCTAGCAGCCGGCAGCCAGCTGTCTACATCTCTCCCCCCCCTCCCCCCTACATTTTTATTTTTAATTTTTATACAAAGCCGGGTTTTCCCGTGTAACATGCCCCTAATGGCTTTGCCGTGAGGGCGTAAAACTTACATTTTCTCTTTCTCACCGTCTGTTTGCAGATACTAAAGCAAAAACAGGATAAGATTGCATCGTCAATGAGAACACAAAGTGCTAGCTCCAGGGTATCTGGGCATGGAGGCCTCAAGGTGCTTCCTCCAATTAGTAAAAGAAAAGAGGGTCTGCCAGCAAGGTCATTGAGAGCTTACGGTCACAGACACAGCCCCCCAAGAAGTGTCCCACATACAGCCGTAAGTATGCTTTTATTTTAGGATTGATGTAAAATTGTGTGAACCTTTAAAGTTTGATTGTAGGATATGCTTGGGATGTTTTTTTTAGTTTTTTTTTTATGTCTTTTAATGTTGCTGTTGATATGCAAATGATAAAAGGAGATGCCTGTAAGAGATGTGTGCTAGTATGCAGTTGCTTGTTGTTAAGGCATAGTGTATATATATCTGTTTGGTTGTTTATTGTTTGCCTTAAAGACTATTTTAAATCTTAATATTTTATGTAGGCGCTGCATTTTTAAACTTGTTCATTATGATCAGTGATGTGTGTTTGCTGGAAATATGTTCAAGAGTGCCATAATGCATGACAGGTGTCATATCAAATTTTCATGTCAAATTGAATCAATTTTGTGAAGCGCCCTCAGATTGCTAGACTGGTAGTGCTATTTAGGAGGCCAGTAACCAGAGAGCATTGTGAGACAATTGTCATGGAGCCAAGAGAGTTGTGGCACATGGCCGTTCACAAAGTCTGGTGTGAAAGAGTTCCTTGAATGTTGAACACGTTGTAACTAAAATGCTTGTCTTAGCTGTAAATCACACACACACACACATGTGCACGCACACACACACACACACACACACAAACGTGGACAAAAATGAAGTCAGGAATTGATTAAAGCTGTGAAGAAATGATCAAGCCTGCGTTTCTTTCATCCTTTTCTTTCTACCAGAGCAAGCCACGGACCAAGTCAGCAAGGGCAAAGTCAACCTCTCAAACTCGAAAACCTCAGTGGGATGACAGATTCTCGTTTTCATAATTATCTTCATAGCAAGGATTTACACAGACGGGGCAAAGGAGAGTGAAAACACCAAAGGAATTGGGTGTTTCACTTTTGGAAAAGTCAAAACTTTTTATCAGTAACAATGAGTGAATGCTTAGTTTGTATAAGAGTCTTGAACAATCAATTGCTGATGATGAACAATGATGCTTCTTTTGCTTGAAAAAGAAGCTTGACTGGAATTTAATCATGAGATTTGTGTCAGTGTTGATGTTGTTTGCGGTGCAGGTGTATTAAGCACTGTTTGATTGCATTTATCAAAAATAGTATCTGTGTACTGAATATTTCTAGTATATAATCATGTTGTAAATTGTTATGGTTTGTTGGTACGAAACTAACCTGTACAGATTTGTTGACAAGGTTATGTCTGGGATAGTAACTATGTTAAACTTCACCCGATCAAGCGTTGGACTTACACAGTCCAGATGATGTGGGTCGTGTACGACCCATACTTTCCAAAAGATTCAACGTAAAAAGTATGGGTCGTACACGACCCACGCCATCCGAATAGGGATAAATGTTTTGCCGCCTCTTTGCGGAGTATGGGTCATACACGACCCACGCCATCCGAGTAAGGATAAACAACATAACATTTCTTACGTAATTCCATATGGGTCGTCCACGACCCACATCATCCGGACTGTGTAGTTCAAATTACGTCATCGTTTATTTGTTTGTTTACAAAGATAATCTTTCAAAAGTTGGACAATGGGAAGGTCGTATGGTGATTAGAGATTACATGAATTGAAGTCTCAATTAAAAACTCCAAATAGTTTCAGAGATAAAGACGATTTTGTGAGGCTCCGGGTCGTCTACAACCCACGAAGCACGGTGAAGGTTGAAGCATAACAGGAAAGTCCTGACCTTGTACGATTGCGCTATTTGATTCACTGTCATATGTCCCAACAATGTGGTTGTGGCTTTACACTTTGCATAATGTACTTCTGTTTTGAAGAAACACCTGTGGGTACGAGTCCAGTGTGATTTTTTGTCTCTCGGCATAGCTGTTTTACTGCTAACAGTGATGCCCAAAACTAGTGAATTTCTCATGCTATTATTGATCAACATATACATTACTATGATAAGATGTATTTTTGCATGTATTTATATTGGACATGGGTTGTAGCAGTGTCTAGTACACAACAGATACCATTTAAATGACTAACATCATCCTTTTGTGTAAGGACACATGCAAAGAAAGAACACCTTTGGCCATTCCAAGGTTGTCTTTTCTTGACAGGTACCAGCAGAGATCTACATAAGAATTTTCATGTAGTATTGGGTAACTGGTACACAAGTGACGGTTAAGGCAAAATTATAAGTGAAATGTATCTGTACTTTTGTTCTGTCTCAAAATCATCAAGGAAAAGATGATGTTTTTGACTTGTATGATTGTTTTACCTCTTTTTATCATTCTGCTCAAATATTTATTATTGTGTTAAGACATGAGAAGTATGACTAGCAGATGTGTACAAAGCTACCCATGGTGTAAATTTGTTTTGGTAACAGTATTACAGGCAACTGGTATGCAGGACTAGTCCGCACCTTAACCTCCACTCCTAAAACAAATGTTGGATCCGTCTTAAAAAAAAAGTGAAAACCCATGATGTTGACATCTGTGTTCCATGAAATTGTATGAAAGTTTCAGATATATTTGTGTTCAAGAAACCCCCCGCGGGTTAGGGGGAAGAATTTACCCAATGCTCCCCAGCATGTCGTAAGAGGCGACTAACGGATTCTGTTTCTCCTTTTACCCTTGTTAAGTGTTTCTTGTATAGAATATAGTCAATGTTTGTAAAGTATTTAGTGTTAAGTCCTTTGTACTGGAAACTTGCATTCTCCCAGTAAGGTAATATATTGTACTACGTTGCAAGCCCCTGGAGCAATTTTTTGATTAGTGCTTTTGTGAACAAGAAACAATTAACAAGTGGCTCTATCCCATCTCCCCCCTTTCCCCGTCGCGATATAACCTTCGTGGTTTGTTTGTTTGTTTGTTTGTTTATTTGTTGCTTAACGTCCAGCCGACTACGCAGAGCCATATCAGGACGAGGAAGGGGGGGATGAAGGGGGCCACTTGTCAAGCGATTCCTGTTTACAAATGCACAAACCCATTACTTGTGTCCCAGCAGGCTTTAGTAAAACTAAATTAATACCTACTGGAAGATTACCAGTTTCCAGTATGTTAAAATAGGCTTAACCTATCTACTGCTGGACTTACATCAGAACACTAACAGATTAAACTATACATGAATCGCGAGACAAGCGGCAAGAGAAGAGATTTTTGGAAAAAATACAGGTGAATGAGCAAGAAGGCAGAAAAAAGAAAAGAATTCATGAAGAAAAAGAGAGCATGACAGGAAAGAGGAACCAAAAATCTACCTAACAGCAAACTAGAAAGCTCCTGCGGTTCCAAAAACAGGAGGGGCTTTTAATTTCATAACCGCAGTGCCCCACTGCGGGACCTTCGTGGTTGAAAACGACGTTAAACACCAAATAACGAAAGAAAGATGTGTTCAAGAAAAAGTCTTCACATAAATATGAATGTGCGTGTTCTATAGTCTTCTCATTAAAGATAGTACACCTAAGGCGTAATTTTGGAAAGTTTTTTTTAATGATTTGGACCTTAAAATGTTCAAAGGACATTCGCTGTACTGTTGTTTAGAAACACCTGCAATATGATTTGCTCAAAACTGCTCCAAAACTATGAATTTTAATCAACGAGCGGTTTGCTTCGCCCAGCTCTGATGTGTCAGGAGTCCGGACTTCCGTTCGTCATCGTACTTTATTAATTAGGTTTTTATATACCCATTCGTCAAAGCATATTAAAACCGTTGGATTGAGGAAGGCAAACCTATAGTCTAGCAAATGCATGCAAATTCCGTGCCAAACAGGGATAAATGGATCGCATATGTTATAAAACACACTGTCCGTTGGAGAATGTCACCATGTGAAAAGACTACCGAAGACGTCATTTAGAGTTGAAAAATACAACGCTCAAACACTCATTCTAAGACCTTCCTCAAGTGTGTTATGATCTATTCAACACCCAAATCGAACTCTGTAGCTCTCGGCTCAATTTCAAACCTGTATCTCTTGGAACACCAAGGGGCGAAAGGTAGGACAAAAATTATGACTGGCGCAAAAAGGTGTCACAATGAGGATTAGTCTGGAATGCACACTCAAAACCCAGCTGTTTACAACACCCAACTTGAAATGTATAGCTCTTGGGGCGATGAGACAGTTTTTTTGCTGGATATTATCACTTTAGTTACATAAAAACAACCGTGTACATTTTATCTTTTCTAATATATAGAACAGGTTATTGTAATCAACCCTTCCTCTCAGCATTCTTTGTGCGAGTGTGTGTGTAAGGGCAGTTGCGAACAAGTGACCCAATAGCACCAGCTTAGAAATATATATAATATGCACAACACACTTCTTCACCTGGAGCACTCATACATCTTTCACAAGTGACACATCCCCTCATACTTTTAAACACACGAACACACTTCAATCACACGCCATTTGGCCAGGCCCACACACAGCAGCATAACATGAACACATCAATTTATTGTACATGATTATAACAAGTGTAAAACCACAGATAATTTTGTTTCCCAATGAAGACACTGAATAGACATGAAGCTACATCTTTAACTTTAGCGGTGATTGATCAAGATGCGTATACGTACAACCGTCCTCTTGTTATAATGTAATGTCACCCATCTGGAACAGAGTGTGCTCTTACCAAGTTCTTACCAGTAAATTAATAAAACTTTGTTCCTAAAGGCTCTTGCCATCTCTTCTATTGCTGCTGTTTTCAATGTGCAGTGCAGTACTACATGCCACTGAAAGATTGTGCACAAGTCAATGAGACTGAAAAACATAATCTAATGTTATGTACAGCACCATTATCACACCCTCTCTTACATTGAAATGACCACAACTTTTCTTTTCGCCTCAATCTCCCTGCAACAATTTTTTTTTTTCAATTTCAAAGAACCCAAACTCAATCAGTCCTGAAAGCCTGGAACTAAAAGCCTACAATATCACAACAGAAACGACAACCAAATTATGTAATAAACACTTCAATTGACAGGGCTAACAGTTCTGTCAGTGCAGCATTACGTCCAATGCTAATGGATTTTATTTCCCTTAAAAGCTTCAATAATGTTTAACTTCTATTGTCAGAGGTCCTTTGTGAAATAGTTTCCCAATGTGTGTGTCACTGTGTGTGTCCTTGGGAGTGTGTTACGTCTTCAGCTTCAGTGCTATCCTTTTTTAATTATGATCACCTCCCTCTTTTGATTTTTTTTCTAAAAAGATGAAGAACATGATTAGTACCACTGCCTGTCCAGTTAAAAAATACAACATGGATCAGCCATGACAGAAAAGAGCATTGAAAAGATAACACCAATCCTGACATCAAAGTAACATGTCCTGTATTCTATCTTCAGCTAGTATAACAATTGCAGATGAAAATGAAATGATGGCTTTTTATGATTGAGGATTTAAATTTGCTGATGAGATGACTACACATACAAATCCTGCACACTATACATATAGTACTTTCATCAGGGCATGTGGTTGACAGGAGAAAACACCACATGTGCATTTTATTTTATTGAGTTTACCAACAAGGAGAATGTGAGAAATGGTTTAACAAAAGTAATGCACAGCAGTTAGAGTTAACCCGGGGGGCATGAGCCCATCTGGGTATGGTCTAAAAAACGTTACATTCCAACCAATGACTGAGAGAAGAAATTGCTCTTGTCCTTTTACTTGTGCAAATGGTTGCATTTTAACTTGAAATCAGCACACAACTGACTTGGTAATTCCCATTAAAATAACAAAATAGCAAAATCACAGAAAGCAATAATGCAGTTTTCCCAAAAAAATTATGAAGGAACAAAATGTGAGAATAGTCTCAAAGAAGCATTTAATCATCAATGTGATACATCACACTCCTGCCTATGGTTGTCACAAAGGAACAAATATTTACATCCAAACACATTGTAACATAATCTTCAGTGACACATAAAACTAAAAGTAAAACAATATCCAGACCTGGTTACCCCTAAAACATTGCATGTGTATTTTCTGGGAGCAAAATGAGGCAAATGTGTAGTTTTGTAATTGAATGTGTAGAATTTCTCGTCGACCTATCACAACAACAAGAACAATGATTGCTACTTTTTACCACATGTATTGATTGACTGACGGAAAAATGGGAATTGCAGACAGTGCAATGAGCATGATGTTTTCCTTTCCGTAGTCCTGATGATATTCAGTTTGGCAGAAAGACTTGGTTCGGCGCATTGCTCGTCTTTTTCTTTTCGGTCGGTGGCCTTTCGGAGTCATTTTCTTCACAGTTCTCATCTTCACTTTCGTGTGCTCTGCGTTCAGCCATTGTGTCGAAACGCCCGCATGGTTTGGCAGTAACGCTTTCAGTTGTGCCCGGCATTTGCTTGGAGAAGCCTATTCGGCATTAACAAGCTTCCTGCAGCTCGTCAACAACGCAACGCCCGTGGGCGCTTTACGCGCTGCACGCAGCAAACGACTGCTGGCCGAAAACAGGGATTGGAAAATGGATCGGTCAAGGGAGATGAAGAAAATTACGGATTGTGATATGCGTAGCCGAAACAATACCGTTTGCGTGCAGGGACGGGGCGGTGTGAGAGCACAACGGGACAAGGAACAGGTGTAAAGACGAAAAAGAAAAAAATTTTTTTTTTTTTTTTTTTTTAAATACCGTTTGCGTAGAAAACGACAGACTTGCGTAGTTGCGTAGTATATTATTCAAATTCGTAGTTTACTACGCTCAATGTGTAGTGTAAACAGGTCTGCAATATCTGGTGTGGGATAGGTCCATTGCATTTACAAACAAACCTTTTTCAGCAAACCAAACCACAACTTCTCTCGAAAGTCTTGTACAAAGGCTCATAAGACACTCAATAACTTTCCTTTTATGTTCATGAATTCAAACTTCATGTTTTATTCCCATACATCCAGCTAAGCTTTTTTTATGCAATCAGCACAGCAAGAACATTTCCTGACTAGTAACCAAGGGAAGGATGTAAAATATGAGGTGCTGCATGAATGTTTACTGGGTCAGAGGTTTTCAGTTGTCATACATCATTACATGTATTATAATTGAATCATTTGGAGCAAGTTTCTTTCAGCATTACGTATATAACTAATTATGGTCAGAACAGCGATAAACCCTGGTCTGTTAAACTTATTTATATGATTAAATTTGGTTCCCATGCATAATTGACTACCGACCAACCTGCTTTTGTTAAGACTAAAAAAAAAAGCTGCTTTGTGAAAAGCTATTGTCACAGTCAAATTCAGGTCATCCATCAGCTCTTTTCTTTGCTGTTCACTTAATCTGTCAGGAAGACAAACTGTCACAAATGCACAATTTGTGTTCCTTGTTCGCAAAAGAATCTGTTATGAAGGTTCAAAAGTCCTACTCTAGAATTCAGCCTTTCAATAGATCATGCTTCTCTTTTAATGTTGTGAAGTAGTTGCTAACAATGCTAGTTTGTACAAACTGATTCCCATCAGTACAACCGTGACTAAAAGTTAAACAAGGTAAATGCAGGTAACCACTCTCATGAGTTATGACACACTCCTCTCAAATGGCAATACATGTTGCTTTATGGGTAATTGACTATATATTCAAACTCACCAAGCTAACATGCATATCACTGGTATTACAGCATATTTAATGCACTTTTAATTCAACACTTACACTGGCTTTTAAGAGAAAGTAAACCTTGGTAATAATACAAAAATCAAAAACACTGGAGAAGTATACAATTATGTACAAACAGGCCCGCTTTTCCTCAGAATCTCCCTTGCAAAACAGAGGACCAGTGTTTTTTCTCACTCCAGAGAGTGCTGCATTTCCTAAATACAGATTCTTATGGATCAGTCATCATGAGAAAATATATAATCAACTACACAGAAAATGTACTCATGGATAGACAAAAAAAAAGGAAATTAATAAACAGACACCAAGACAGAAAGAAAAAAAAGTTCTAAAAGCATGAATACAACAAAAACAAAACGTTTTCCATGTTGACGGAGTGATGGTGCTCATGTGCGAAACACAGAAACTGTTGCATTTTAACAACAAAACATTGTAACACCTTTACTTTATTTCTGACAAAATGGCAAGTGTTCAAGAACATGTTTAGCCTGTTACGATGGCAAAAGGCATACAAAACCCGATGATGCTGACAATGGAAAGGGTACACCAAAAACACTCTGAATTTCAGTAATCCCCACTTCATACATCAATACTGACTGTAACTATCTTGAAACAAAGTTGTTTATACAGAGTATTTATGCAATACATTTGCTGTTCTTCTAGTAACTTACTGCCTGCATACAGTCTAACGCCTTCAAAAGCAAAGCTATGCGTAAAAGGTGACAGCAGCTCTTCCTATTAATGGTATCATAACTTGAACATTTCGACTACTGTATTAAAAGTAGAAAGCTCTTCTTCACATTGTATACAATTTCACAAATCACCCCACTTTACTTCTCAGTATAATCTTCATAACATTGTTTAAAAACAAGTTAAGCTTGAACTATTCTTTTTTCCCCCTGATGATCCTTTAAACAAAAAAAGTGTTAGTTTAACAACCTAATGCAATACTAACACAAACTGAAGTTGAACCCAATCATACTTTTTCAAGAGAGAAAGACAGAACAGAGAGAGAGAGAGAGAGAGAGAGAGAGAGAGAGAGAGAGAGAGAGAGAGAGAGAGAGAGAGAGATAGATAGAGAGAGAAGAGAAGTAGCCGTTCGATACCACAACTCTAAAGCCAATGAAAAAGTGTCTTCTGAGTGTCTGTGTGCAGGAGAGGTCTGTCGCAACACCACATCTTTACTGACAAGAACAAACACAAGCTCTTGGTCCAATGGCTGAGGGAAAACAGCTGACACAGACACGTCAGAAGCACAAGTTGACACAACACTGGCTGCAACAGTTTCTCTCCTCACTCATCCTCTTTTCTTCTCCAATCAGGACAGAGCCCCGGAGGCCAGTTTGCTCTGAATGATTGAAGGTTTTCTGGGCGGCAGGTCTTCAGGTGTGGGAATGCCTTCTCCTATGGACTCCTGAAGGAGCATCTTCTCCTGTGGGGGCAGGGGCTTCTTAGGGTTGTTGATTGCGGCCTTGGCCATGTTGTAGTCTCCAGAGTCAAAGTATTTCTGTGATAAAGAAGAGGATCAGAACACGAAAAAGAAATTGATGGCAAGTGTATAATGCATTTATAAAAAACAATAAGAGCTAATGCTCATACGACTCAACTTTTTCGTTATATTAATAAATAACAAAAGATTAAATCAAAAACTTTTTTCTTGCTGCACTAGCTCCATAAATATCCAACTCCAACTTCCAAGAACAACTCCACATCTTTTTGTTTTCTTCGATGTAATTTGCTAATGTACTACATGTACTACTAATCAGTTAATCACATTTAATTGTTATGAATACAAAGAACTTGCACTACCAATTCCGGCTATAACCACCAGAGCTGGATTCTATGCAATGAACATTTGAAGTGAGGGCTTACCCCTTTTTGAATGAGGCGCTTATGAAGCATAGCATTAGCAGGACCTCCTTTGTTCAGGTTGGGGTACTTGGACTTCAACTTCTCCTCTTCTTTCTGTTCAAGGGTCTTCTTGAATTGCGGCTGATGACATTAATGAAAGGAAACAATAAAGAATCAGGCATGGGAATTAAAAATTGTAAAAAAAGGCTGAAAATGTGTAAGTAATAACAAAGTCGACGGCGCGAAGCACCTTACTAGGGGGGTCTGGGGTCCAGAATTTTTTTCTCTCCAAAGAACCCAAATGGTGCAATTTGGTGTCATCTTAGCTCCAAGTTTGCCATTTAATTCAGTTTTTAGAACCATATTTGCCTCCCCCATTTTTTTCCCGGCGGAAACTTAACCTTTTTCGGCAGAACAATAAAACAATTCGGCGGAAATTTGCCTTTCGGCGGACAATTCCCATGCCTGAAGAATGCAGCAAATCATATGATTTTATATCTGCTGTTTATGAAAAGAAACACACAAAAAGAATAAAGTACAATGAGCATAAAATAAAATGTGACTGAAAGTGAAACAGTCAACCAATAACATAATCAGTGAGCGCAAAACAGCATTTGTACAATGTACTGTAACTGTAAGTGTAATATTAATACTGTAAAGTTGATGGAAGAGTGGTTCAATTTCAGAGATCTTTTTCTGTTCAGCCTTAAGTTAAGACAATTTCTCCCCACCTTGTGGTCACTTCATTACCAAAGTCATTATATCAAATAAAAAGCCATCCCATCACAAATAATAATCATTCAGCAAATCAAACCACAACTGCACAAGTACTCTCCAAAGTCCCATACCAAGGCTCCTAAGACATTCAATAACTTTCCTTTTATTTTTTATGCTAACCATGCAGATTGTTTGTTCGTTCATGGGCTGAAACTCCCACGGCTTTTACGTGTATGACCGTTTATACCCCGCCATTTATATACACTCGGAGTGCGTATAGCTTTTGCCAACAACATACTGGTCATTTGTGTTCTGTATAAGTCAATAAAGTGGCAGGAGTTAAATTGGGGACATGTTGACTACACCCACAAATCAGGATACAAAAGGTCCCTGTAGAGCTCTAAGTGCAACATCAGTTCAAGCAGTTGTAACTTGTAGTACAATTTGCTCATGTATGTGTTTGGGTTTCATCCTGCCAGTGCCACATTATCCAGCAGTTACTAGTTAGTCAAAATTAACACAAATATTAAACTTAGATAATTGTTCTTGCATTATCATCTAGGCTATATCAAAATAACCATACAAAGAGAATATCTGTTCAACACAAATCAGTCATAAATCAGCAATATTTCATACACATCATTTAAATCGCCCCAGGATCTCGTAATCGTAGTCAAGTTTGTGTGAAGTTCTTTGCACTGAAAACTATATTAATAATTATGTTTCTAAATAAACAACTGCTGCTCTTTGACTGCCGACAGATTTCGTGCCCTTTCACACAACGGCCTTCACACAAACAATAACAAATCCTGAGTATCAGTACATGTATGTATCTGATCACAGACTTGACGCAAAACTCGTGGGGAAACTAAGTAACTATGTCATGGCCACTGTCAAACTGTTTAAAAGGTAACTGTTTACAAAACGTACCAGAGTATTTTAAACAACAGGTAATGAGGACTCACTTCTTTTATGGTATCTCCTCCTCCGAGTTCCTTTCGCTCTCCATCCTTAGGCTGAGCAGAAGGTGCCGAGCCTTCTTGTGACGCCATTTTTCTTACAAATATTACAGTCTACCTTCCTCAGCGGTCTCTGTTTGGCAAAGATGGCCGTCTATGACGTCCGTTCTGCTCGGCCAATCCGATAGCTTTGTCGGCAGAGAGTGCGAAACTGTAAAGATGTCTGCGCCCTTCACCATGTCGTCGCGGGGGTTGTGAGGAAAGCTTTAAATTTGATCACAGTGCAGTGTCGGCAATATTTGTCAAAAGGCAACAAAATGGGTGTGGGTTCTAAAGTGGTATTTCTTTTTCTTTTTCTGGCTTCTGCTTACGTCGTGGGTTTGCTGATCTTCACCAAGGGATTCCTGTTGGCTCGAACAATGATCCACCAAAACAGTTCTTGTGAAGTCGAGTTCGCAACTCGATCAAGCGACCTTGCTCATGGAGGACACAGAGGTTGCTGGACTCACGCCCGTTTCAAACGGGCCATCATTATTATCGTGGATGCTCTCAGATACGACTTTCTCTTTTACAATGTTTCTCTACAGTCCGATCCTCCGCCCTACATAAACAAACTGAAAACTATTCATGCACTTCTCAACCGTCACCCGAAAAACGCACGCCTGTATAAATTCTTGGCAGACCCCCCAACGACTACACTGCAGCGTCTCAAAGGTCTGACAACAGGGAGCTTACCTACCTTCGTGGATGCTGGCGCAAACTTTGACTCGTCAGAAATCACTGAAGACAACTGGGTTGATCAGCTTGTAAATCAAGGAAAAGACATCAAATTTTTGGGAGACAATACATGGGACAGCCTTTTCCCAAACAGATTTTACAAGTCTTTCCCTTTTCCGTCATTTAATGTGAAAGATCTGCACACTGTGGATAATGGAATTCTGAAACACCTTTATCCAGAATTGCGAAGAAGAGATTGGGACGTTTTCATTGCCCACTTTCTGGGAGTAGACCACTGTGGGCACAGGTTTGGACCAAACCATCCAGCCATGGCAGACAAACTGGATCAGATGGACCGCATGATAAGGTGGTGCAGTTTTCTCATAATAGTAATAATAATAATTAAGTAGAAGTGCAATGCCAAGGCACTGCATAAAGGACAAATTCGCTCTCGCTCTCTCTCTCTCTCTCTCTCTCTCTCTCTCTCTCTCTCTCTCTCTCACACACACACACACACACACACACACACACACACACACACACACTCATTGACTCACACAAATCACATACACACAAAACACACACTCATACGCACAAAGACAGACAGACACACACACACACACTCATTCACACACGCTCACTCACTCACACGTACGCACTCACCCACTCACTCACAGAAACTTAATACACACAAAACACACACTCATGTGCACGTATAATCAGACGTATAATCAGACGGACTAACACACCTTTACAAACAAACACACAAACACACACAAACATACACACAAACTCACGAACACACTCACGCACATACACGGCACAGCCACTTTCTATCTTTCTCACACACACACACACACACACACACACACACACACACACACACACACTAACACACACACATATATATATATATATATATATATATATGCAAACGCACAAATAACCACTCTCTCACATACACACACACACACACACACACACTAACACACACACATGCAAACGCACAAATAACCACTCTCTCTCACATACATAACACATACACACACACACCCACACAAACAGTAACATTAACCAGTGATCGCGCTAGGTGTTTTTCAAACCGGTATGACGTCATGAGCTGGCTACAAGGCTCTCACGAAAATCGGTAAGCTTGCCAAGGCAACCAGTAAAAGACAAACAATGACTTACAATACATTAAATCAATATCAGTGATATGCGGACGTTTTTTCTCCCCCCCCCCCCCCCACCCTCAAAGCAACTGTCGCACAACTTGACAGTGACACATCAGCAGCCGCTGTGAGAGAGAGAGAGAGAGAGACTTCCGAAATAAAATAGGAAAGCAAATAGTAAGCACGCAACTGGAAGACTTACTCACTAGTTACTTACTGTTACACTTTCGCCAAGTCTTTGTTGTCAAAAAGTTTTCACGTGCAGAGCCAACAGCATTTCTATGACTTAGCGATTTTGAATGGTCTTCAAGAGATGAATGTTGAAAATTTCGACAACCTCTTGTGTAACCATTTTTTTGACGTGTTTTTTTTTGCAGTCTTCACAAAACATGAGAAAGTTCTCCCCCTCCCCCTCTGTCCGCAACCACAGAAACTCTTTGCACCATTTTTCCTGAAATCGTTTGACAGTGGAAGATGCCGATGTTGGTTTCTTTGCCGCCGCTTGAGACTCGGGCTCTGCAGATGTACTAGGCCGTGAAGTACTTTCACTTTCAGTTCCTTCATTCAAAGGCCTTTTCTCACCTCTTGGGGGTAGAAAAGACAGTAAAGATCGTTGCTTCTTCATCGCAATCGACTCGCCTCACAATAATCAACTGTATGTAGACAAAGATCTAAGTTGGTGTGAGTACATGATTTCCCGGTATGATGCTATGTCGGCTATAGTTAGACGCCGTCCCTTATAACATAAACTGAAAGATTTTACGATGGACCGGGAACCGAAAGAAATGGCGCGAAAAGTATGATGTCTGATTTTTGACGTCATGTTTGACACCTTGACATCAAGTGTCATCAATGGAGACATAATCGCAACATTGTAGCGCTGTCACAACAAGCCATCCAAATCTCTCTCTATCTCTCTCTCTCTCTCTCTCTCTCTCTCTCTCTCTCTCTCTCTCTCTCTCTCTCTCTCTCTCTCTCTCTCTCTCTCTCTCTCTCTCTCTCTCTCTCTCTCTCTCTCTCCCTCCCCCCCTCGTACTGACAAACGATTTTTGTAATTACTACTTTTTTTTTTACCGGTCAAACCAAATAGCAATCGGTACGTCTGACCGACATCCACTTTTTTTTCCGGTATTGGCGAATCTTAACCGGTAAAATACCGGAAATTACCGGTAAACGCGATCCCTGATTAACACATGTGTGCACAAAATGCACACACACACACACACACATCACGCGAGAAGCGGGTATTCATCTAGTTATATGCAAACAGTTACAATTTGTTTAAAACTTTAATTATGTTATACATTTGCCAATTTTATTTGCAGAAATGTCACCTCACAAATGAAAGATGACACAGTGCTGTTTGTGTTTGGTGACCATGGCATGACACGCACTGGTGACCATGGCGGCGACAGCGAGGATGAGTTGACAGCTGGTCTCTTTGTCTACAGCCCAGCACAAATCACAGCCTCCTCTCCGCCACCACAGGTAATTGATCTCTTGTCTCTGTGTGTGTGCCTGTGGGTGTGTGTGTGAAACCAGGCCCATTAAATTACGTACGGTGTCAATCTAATGAGAGTACATCCTGGACAACATACAACAAAATCTCCTTCTTAAACCCAGTATGTAGTGGATGCACTTACATTTTATTTTTGTACATGCATATATATGTGTATATTAATTGTTATGCTCAAAAAGACACACACACACACACACACATTTTTTCCAACAGAAGTAGTTTCACTCTGGAAGTTGAAGATAACCATCATATGGGGCTTTTGTAGACCTATACGATTTAACAGCTGGCAAAATCTTCTTTTAGGTTCAGCTGTGTTTTAACACGCAGTTGCTTTGAACCTGTTGTTAAATAAAATAAACAAAAGCAAAGTTCACATCTGTCAAATTCTAAAAGTAAAAAAAAAAGAGGCTTCAACAATCTGCATTGCACAATCAAAGGGAAATGATTGCCTTTACAAGAGAGCTCATGATAGTGAAAGTAAGCACCACAAATCATAAACACCCAAAGGGATAGTTTTATTCCCAATGTTTTGAAACTGTTTCTTGAAATGGAAAATTGGCACTGCATTTCTTTGTTGCTGTGCCAAGTATAGGAATGTGAATGCACTTTGTAAGATTTCCTGCATTGATGTGTTGCAGGATAAGCCGCAAGTCATACAACAGACAGACCTGGTGCCAACACTATCACTGCTCCTTGGTCTCCCTATCCCTTTTTCCAACCTGGGCATGGTCATTCCTGACCTCTTCAACCACTGTCCATGGTGGGACACACAGCACAATGAAATTCGCCAAGTATGTGTCACTGTCAAATCTGTTGGTCTCAAGTTGGTCCCTGGAGAAAGAATGAAAGTGCAGAATTTTGACTTGCTGGGTTATTTTGTTTTGTTCCCAACCAGGTGAAAGCATTGAAACAGGGAAGGTGTTGGATAATTTGCAGAGAGCAGCAAGATGATGTAATGATAAGTAGGTCAAGCTGACGAGTGTAGTAGTGAATACATAGTTATTGTTAATAATGAACAATATTCCATTGTTTATTTAAATACATGTACAGTATTTCCAAGACAGCTCTTGCTAGTGTGGCCTCTGACAGATTATCCATATCATTATTGTGTGTGGTTGCTTTCAGATTCATTTTCTATCAGACTAACACAGATATTTTGACTTGCAGTGCTCTCCCTTTTAAAACGAGCTTTATTTATAGACAACGATTGCCATAGTGAGGATTGTAGGTTGAAAGGGAGGAGGAAGACTTTATTAGTCCATATATCCTTTCTTGGGTTACTGTCAAGGCGATTCTGTTGCTTCCTTTACTGTTTTTACATTTAGTAAAGTTTTGACTAAATGTTTTAACGTAGAGGGGGGAATCGAGACGAGGGTCGTGGTGTATGTGTGTCTGTCTGTCTGTCTGTCTGTCTGTGTGTGTGTGTAGAGCGATTCAGACTAAACTACTGGACCGATCTTTATGAAATTTGACATGAGAGTTCCTGGGTATGATATCCTCAGACGTTTTTTTCATTTTTTTGATAAATGTCTTTGATGACGTCATATCCGGCTTTTCGTGAAAGTTGAGGCGGCACTGTCACGCTCTCATTTTTCAACCAAATTGGTTGAAATTTTGGTCAAGTAATCTTCGACGAAGCCCGGACTTCGGTATTGCATTTCAGCTTGGTGGCTTAAAAATTAATGAATGACTTTGGTCATTAAAAATCTGAAAATTGTCCAAAAAAATTTTTTTTTATAAAACGATCCAAATTTACGTTCATCTTATTCTCCATCATTTTCTCATCCCAAAAACATATAAATATGTTATATGTGGATTAAAAACAAGCTCTGAAAATTAAAAATATAAAAATTATTATCAAAATTAAATTTTTGAAATCAATTTAAAAACACTTTCATCTTATTCCTTGTCGGTTCCTGATTCCAAAAACATATAGATATGATATGTTTGGATTAAAAACACGCTCAGAAAGTTAAAACGAAGAGAGGTACAGAAAACCGTGCTATCCTTCTCAGCGCAACTACTACCCCGCTCTTCTTGTCAATTTCACTGCCTTTGCCATGAGCGGTGGACTGACGATGCTATGAGTATACGGTCTTGCTGCGTTGCATTGCGTTCAGTTTCATTCTGTGAGTTCGACAGCTACTTGACTAAATGTTGTATTTTCGCCTTACGCGACTTGTTTTTTCTTGTGCTTGAAATGCTGTCAAATTGATCTCATGTACATGTTATTAATAATACCTAATGTTCGTTTTTTTTTATTTCCAGGTATTTCACACTATCAAAGCTCTTCACCTGAATGCCCTCCAGGTGTCCCAGTACATCACATCCTATGCCAAGGTATCCTCCGACTTCCCTCAGGACAAGTTCCGCTCTCTTCAGGCCTCACTGCAGCGCTCAGAGAAAGAGCTGGAGGCCCTGATAACCAGCGTCGCTACAGGATCAGGGTCGCATGGATTGTTGGATCGATTCTTCAACTTGCAGGATCAGTACCAGGAGTACCTTTCACAGGTCCGCGCAATGTGTCAAGGAGTCTGGGCCAAATTTGACCTGACCGCTATCTCGCTTGGCATTGTGATGATTCTTGGAGGGGTGATGGTCAACATCATACTAGCAACGTGCTGGACTGGTGATGGAGAGCAATTCCCTGGTTACTTCCCGTTCATGATTGGAGGCATGATCTTGCAGGTGGTGTACTATGTCTTGCATGTGACAGTGTTCCCACCTTCAGTTCCTTCTGTCATGGGATTTGTCATAGGGCTGGTTCTGGTGTATGCTCTAGCTATTGTGCTGAAGAAAAGAATTGACGAGGTATCAAAAGAGATGACACTGAGTCAGTGGGCTGACTGTGGAGTTGCGGCGTTAGTTATGTTCATGTGCTTTGCTGCTTTTTTCTCCAACAGTTTTGTTGTGTATGAGGACGCTGTAGTGCATTTTCTAGCTCAGTCGCTATTGTGGTATACTGCCATTAGAGTAATGATAAACAGCACACAGTCATCATCTTCACATAGCAAAGACATTGCTGGACGAGCTTCCAAAAAATCCAAACCATCCTTTGTTCACCTTTCGGAGCTGCTCACTTCTCCAGCCATTACCACATTTTTCATTGCAAGCTTCTGTTCACTGATGCTGCGATTCTCCATATACTTCCGAGCATGCCGAGAAGAACAGCAGGACTGTGAGTTGTCATCATTTCTACAACCCCTCTCCTCTTTTGGGGAAGATGCATCAGGCTATAAAAATCAGCGCTATTTCTTCAGCATTGGGTGTCTGTTCGGGACATTGTGGTTAATACGTAAGTGGCTTCAGCACTACGGAAATCTGAATGGAGATGGAATCAACGTTCTGTGCACAAAGTTTGTCCTACCTCTGGGCGGCATTGCGTGTGCCTTGTACTGGGCAGTCCAGGCATTACCTCCAAAAGAACTTGATGCTTTACCACCATGGCAGCAGACCAACATGGCACAGATTGTCTACATCTGTGTAGCTGCTCACATCCTCACAACTCTGCTTCAACCGTTGCATGTTTACATTTTGGACTCCTCCCCATCAAACACTGTCAACGTTCCGCTGATGAATCGTGGCCCTGAACATGCTGTCCCCTATGTCTACAAGCAGCTACAGCAGCACTGGAACAAGAAAAATGAATCTGAGACACCACCAGCAGCCTATGGTCTGGGTTCTGTCTACAGCAGTAGTCTTGTGGCTTTTGCTGCTTCCCTCTTCTTGCTGCTGGGTCTCTTGCTAAGCGACGGTTTGGCGCCAAGTCTGGCGCTGGCAGTCCTGGTACTCTTTGTCTTCATGGAACTGACATCAGCCTTCTGCATTGGTGCTACATCAAACTCAGGTAATCAATGCTGAGTTTAAAAGGAAACTTCACTTATAGCTTGTTGGAAGTCATGTTTTAAAAGAGTATTGTTTGGCAGAATTTTGACTTTGGTTTGTGAGCAGAAGGTATATTTATGCATGTATTAACCTTCACCAGATCACGCTTTGGACTACAGTCCAGATGATGTGGGTCGTGTACGACCCATACATTCTAAAGAAGGATTTAACGCAAAAAAGTTTTGACGACCCACGCCAACTGAATAGGGATAAACTTTTAACCTCTTCTTTGCAGAGTATAGGTCGTACACGACCCACGCCATCCTAGTAAAATTCCTTCTTTAATTCTTTAATTGTGAGTCGTCCATGGCCAACATCATTCTGACTGTGTAGTTCAAATAAATTCAATCTTTATTTGTTGGTTACAAAGATAATCTTTCAAAAAGTGTGTGATGGAAAGACCCTATGGTGTTCGACGATTACATGAAGTCTCAATCAAAAACTCCCAATACATGTAGTTTCAGAGATATATAGATACTTTGAGGCTATGGGTCATCCACCACCCAGAAAGCACAGTGATGGTTAAGGGATACATCTTTTATGAGAAACCAACAGTACTGATTTGTATTTCAGACTGTAGAATTATTATTCTCCAGGGTGAACGAATTAGAATAAACTTTTCTCTTTTTTGTTGCTGAAAGTTGTGCTTATTTGTGAATTTTGTTTGTTTGAAGGTGTGCCTCAGGGGCCGGTGCCATGGATACCCATCATCACACATGGCCTGCTCTCCTCCACTTTCTTCTACGCCACGGGCCACCACGCCACCATCCCAGCCATCCGCTTTGAGGCTGCCTTCACTGGCTTCCATGGCGACTTTTCCACCAACATCATCCCTGCTCTTCTTATCACTCTCAACACTTTTGCTGCACCCATTTTCTTCGCAGTTGTCTCCCCTCTCTTGCTGTTCTGGCCACAGCTCCGGGGTCCCCTCAACCAGTGGATGACGTCTGCTGGCGCACGGGGGAGGGAGAGTGCAGAATGGAAGGGCGACTTTAGTCTCTATGACAACGGCGTGCTACTGAGGAAGAACCTGTTCTGCAGTTGCTGCAGGATGTTGCTGTTTCACGCTGTCAAGGTGAGAGCAGCTTTTGATATTTTGGTAACAGTGATGGTTTCAATGTGGATACATTAATTGTCACTTTTTGTGGCTGAGGATACACTCTCCTAAACTTTTGTTCCGCATGTATTCAACTTCCTGACTGCAGTGAAATCCCCATTTTAAGGCCTTCAAATGTCTGAGAAAATTACTTGATTAAGTCTTTAAAAGGAGGGAGTGGTTAGGACATATTTTGTCAATTACAGAATGCAGATGTAAATAACATTTTCATATTTCTATAACTAATATAAGGGATATGATATACATAGAGAGGTTAAATACATTTCTAAGAAGAAGAAAACTGAGGGTTAAAGCTGCAACAAAAGAACTTCCTGACTGAGATTCTTTAGAATTTTTGTGTATCAGTTTAAATCATTTCAGCAAGGTATGTCTGTTACAAAGCGAAGTACATGTTTGAGATGGCTGTTTATCCCTCAAGTTTAACAAACTTAAAGAACGTTTGCCCCATGAGTCGCTCTTGCGTTTGTATTCAGGTCCTGGGTGCAGCATGTGCAGCAGCCCTACACCGACGTCACCTGATGGTGTGGAAAATCTTTGCTCCACGCTTCGTGTTTGAAGCTGCCAATCTCATCATCGTTTCTGCAGTGTTGCTCGTGATGATGCTGCTGGTGCTCAGAGTGGATCACGCTGTGTCCAAGCTGACCAAAACTCTGCAGAAAACGTCGTAGCCAAAAGTCTAATTGTGGACATTGCCATGGATCTACATAAGAGTTTGTGAAATCTATATAATATTGTGTAAGTGAGCATAGCTTTGAAAAAGGTTTGATGAAACCCCAGAGAAGCATCTCCGGGGACTGTATTATTTCCTGTAACCGATCAAAAGTGGTAGCTCTACTGATAAATACCAAAGATTAGTTGTCTGCTTTGTATATTCATTGTCAAGTATCTGGGCATTGAGAGTGAGACTTTGGTGAAGACAGATCGTATTACAGACCAGGTGAGAGTCAGGTGTATAAACCTTGAAGTTGTGACTGACGGCAGATCTTTTCGTGTATGAGGCAGCCAGGTCTACCATTATAGGCAATCAAGTTTTCTAGCAACAGATTTGTATTCAATACTGCTGATCCAAATTCACGACACTCAAGTCATTGGATTACACATGTAACTTGCAAAGCTAATGCGGCAGTGGCATTGCAGTACTAGAAATTAAGTTATGATTGACTGTTTATTGTAAAAGCAATACTGTAAGGGAAAGGAACTCTTGTGCTTTTGAAATAGGTGCAACATGTGAATATTGAATGTGAGTGTTTGTGGCATGTGGCAAGTCTGGCTTGAGTTATACACAGGGAGATTCAGGTATTATTTTGAAGCAGCTTTGGTTTATTTTGGTACACAGAAGCTCAGGAATTCATATTGATTCTAATAACATAAATGCATTGCATCATTCATGTTATTAAATATGCTGCAGGTCATTGATACAGAAAGATTATCTTGATTTTGTACAAATTAACAAAGTACCTGGATGTAGTTTCAGATGGTCACAAATGTTCAAAATGTTTTCTCAGCTGTACAGTCACATAATCTGGAATAATTTTTATTCATAGACGTGTGTTGTTTTTGTCAGAAGAAGTGTGTTCACATGTTTATTTTCCCCATTCTGACCCCTAAAACAAAGAAAAAGTTAAGAAATTAACCCCTTCACTGCCCACCTCGTACTAGGTACGTGGTCATTTTCGTTTTGTCGTACGCCCATAACCGCACCTAGTACGGGGGATTTGCATCAGCAACATTTCAGGACATTTGTGAAAACTAAATGGGAGGTAACCACTGTCCAAGTACTTGTAGGGGTTCTAAACACAGTTCTTTCCCATTGACCGTTCGGATAAGTTAGTACCACGTGGTGAAAACTTTGTTAGAAGTGTAGAACCGATCTATAGGATTCACAATGGCGGCTGAAAGTCGGACCTCAACTCGTAGACCTGTTTTCAAGCGATACTGTGTTCTGGAAGCTCTACAAGAAGTGATTTATGGATTACCACACAGAAGAATACTTTTATTGTCTGTAATGTGAGTACCTGATGTTTGACACCAGTTTTAGCAGTGTTTTGTGTGGTTTTACGTGCTGCAATGTGTGTGTGTAAGTCCGGAAACTAATTTTTGACAAAAATGGTCATTTAATCAATTTTTACTATAACAATCACAAACAAAGTCCAATGATCATGTCATCCTATAATAGCCAAGGGTATAAGCAAAACACATGCCAAAGATCTAAGAGATATCTCAATAAATGGTCGAGCAGTGAACAGATTAGTGAACCTACCGAAGAAAGCGAAATTTTGCCCTGGCACACAGCAATACCAAAATACTGTTATACTGTGGCAGTGAAGGGGTTAATAATTCTGTGCAGTGAATTGATTTCACAGATTGAAATATGTAGGTCAGTCAGAAAATTAATCTGCAAGAAATGTCCCACTTACAAAAGAAGCAGCTAGGCTATAATTTGTTGGTATGTGTCCACTCTAAGTGAAAGGATGCTCATGTAATACAGAAAAGACTGGATAGACCTGAGGTGGTGTACATAATCACTTACACGAGAAGGAATGTACCGTTAAACTTATGGTGGGACCAGTATGCAAATAAGTCTCCCTGCATGTGTACAGACTGAAAAAAACAACTAAAACGTGTTTAAGTTCGAATGTCTGACAGTCACCTGTGGCACAGGACATAAGAAAGATGTCCATTGTGCCCCGAAGCAGTGGTCAAAATGAGAACAGAGCGGTTCTTCAAGACTTTTTGTTTGTTTGTGTGGATTGGTCTAAATGTACCGATGTTCTTGACATGTGCTTCTACATAATGTGAATGTCCCCTTGTATATTCAGGCAGTATATATACTGAAAGGCATAAATTCTGCAAATAGTGCATTGAACGATTTTGCTCTCAAACGAAAATCAGATTGAACCTGTAATTTGTAGTCGACATCTTGAGTGTCGGAGCAAATGTTTCACGCTGTCAGCGTGCGCTTTGCAGTATTGCTGATCCAGCCACAGCTAACTGTGCTAATAAAGACAATGGGCTGAACGGGAGACAATAACGTAAAAAAGATAGTGTATGGCCCTATAAAATGCAACTGGCTGTTTGGCTGTATCAGATATCGCAATCATGCCACGACTTGATGAAGGAGAGAGACAGCAAGCGATTGGGATGCTTAGAGCTGGCCAAAGCATTGAACGTGATGAACACTGAACGTTTTTTGAAATCATTGCGCTTGGACTCGGTCACTTTTTTTGAAAAATTGTCATTTCATGATGTTCTATTCAAAAGCAATAAAGCGAAGGTTTATAAACACTAAAATGGCCAATAAATAAAATATTCAAACATTGAAAACATTCACCACTGAGTTGATTTTTTGTGATTTTTTAAAGTTCAGTTTGCGTAATTTATGCCTCTCGGTATATATGTTTATAATATGAATGAAAAGTGCATAAGATTGCTACTACGTTTGTGGTTGTATATATGTCATATGAGTCGAGGCTATACCTGTAAGTGTGTATGTGAGTGTTTGGAAGACTTATTGTTGTTTGTTCAGTGTTTTATGGGGTGTTCGTTTTTTCTTTTGAGGGTCACACAATATTGCGTCTACTCTGTTCATTTGTGTACTAAGCTACTTTCGGGTTTGAAAAAAAAATATCACAGATACAAATTTACACTTTTATGAATGTTAATCAATGTTCATCTAAATTCTCATTGTGGAACTGAATGTTGTTGCCTTGGCTTCTATGGTTTGATAAAACCGGGATCTTTGTGAGTACAATGTTGTGTCCAATTTCTTTTTATTCTGGATGAAGGAGTGAGAATCTCATAAATTATTAAACACAAATGAAGTGGAATGGTGCTCCAACAGTTCAACCATAAACATAGTAATTACATCATTGTGTCATGTGCTTGTTCAAAAGGTGCTAGATATTTTTTTGTTATCGTGAATGTGTTTGTTATCAATTGAGCAAATGGGACCATAAGTTTATCTGCTTGTTTTCTTACTTTTACAGTTTGTTTCATTTTGGAAAACTGCTAAAAATCAAACAATAAAGTCAAATGTTAAACTGCATATGGTTCTTTCTTAATTATTTTTCTTGGACTTTTCTTTTCTGCTACATACTATTCTTATGTACACACACACATTTTTACTTCATTCCACACGTTAAACCATATGGTTCTTTATTCATTTTCATGAACGTTTGTTTTCAGCTACATGATCTCATTCATGCACACACACACACTTGTCCCTACTTCACTCCAACACACACACACACACACTTGTCCCTACTTCACTCCAACACACACACACACTTGTCCCTACTTCACTCCAACACACACACACACTTGTCCCTACTTCACTCCAACACATACACACATTTGTCCCTACTTCACTCCAACACACACACACACTTGTCCCTACTTCACTCCAACACACACACACACTTGTCCCTACTTCACTCCAACACACACACACACACTTGTCCCTACTTCACTCCAACACACACACACTTGTCCCTACTTCACTCCAACACACACACACACTTGTCCCTACTTCACTCCAACACACACACACACTTGTCCCTACTTCACTCCAACACACACACACACTTGTCCCTACTTCACTCCAACACACACACACACTTGTCCCTACTTCACTCCAACACACACACACACTTGTCCCTACTTCACTCCAACACACACACACACTTGTCCCTACTTCACTCCAACACACACACACACTTGTCCCTACTTCACTCCAACACACACACACACACTTGTCCCTACTTCACTCCAACACACACACACTTGTCCCTACTTCACTCCAACACATACACACAACTCATTCACCATCTCATCTTTGTATGCCTGAATAGTTCTCACGGTAACCAGTGACAAACATGGTCTCCTTCTCCTTTGGAATTTTAGTGTCCGCAATTTCTTTTAGTAGCTTTTCACTATCCAGGTTCAGCTGTTCTTTCTCCCTCAGTTCTCTCTCCTCCTGAGCTTTCACTGCCACAGACCCGGCCACAATGGACTCAAAAACACCTATCCTTTTCTGCCGGCGTAGCGCTTTTTTCCCAGCACGGCCTTGCATTGGAAGTGCAGAAGAGCCTCCAGCATTAATCATGAGTGGAAGTTTACCGGTGTCGACAACGTGCTGGAAATTGCTGGATTGTTGTTCAGCAGCAAGTGTATGTTTCAGCTGCTTCCAGTGAGCTGCCACTCGCCTGTCGTGTTTCTGTACGTCCTCTTTTGTTCTGAAATAAAGCATAACATTCTTTGATGAAATACACAGTCAAGTGTAAAGACAGATGCATGAAACAGTCCCCCCATTTTTGTTGTCATGCCACAAACGTTGGAAACTGTCATAGAATTGTATCCTACACTAAACTGAAGCTGCTTATAAGAATAATCACAATTTCCATCCATGAAGCATCAACCATTGAACGTCTTGACTTAGTTATGCCAGTTATTTTTCATTTAGAACAACAAGCAATCTCATGGGTGCATGTAAGGTGTATAACTCATGCCTGAAAACCTTGCGAAGGCACCAGTATCATTACTATTTTTTTAACATCAGACCGGTTTTTTCTTTTCTGGCTTTAGACATGACCGACCACATGCACTATTGCAATTTAAGCTTTTTCTTGGCATTTTTTATTTATTCTATTTTATTTGGTATAATTATCTTATTGTCCTTGCGGAATTCCTTCAAGGAAAGTCAGGCTTCTGTCCTTGGGGGTTAGCGTGCAGTGACAGAATCACGCTACCCATTTACTGTCACAGCACACATGTATTCCAAGCCCTGTGAGCTTGGGATCTTTATCATGGGCATGTGTGCACACTGGGGTGTTCTTTATTTTTGTATTTATTTTTTATTTATTTATTCACGAGGATTTATATCGCGCCCGTATCTCACCACACAAGGCGACTCAAGGCGCATGTTACCTATTAAGGCGCGTGTTCTGACACCTGGAAGGGTCTCCACAAAGTTGACTCTTGGAAATAAATTCTTCGCCGAGACCCGTGTTTAACCAAAGCACACAGCAATGAACTGGTTTTAAGGCAAGTGCAATACTAACTGAGTTACGTAAACCGCCGCCCCCCCCCCCCCCCCCCCCCCCCAAAGCAGGGATCGCGCTAGGATTTTTCAAATTGCGTACGGCTTACGCAATGTCGGCCAAAAAACGTGTAAAGCAGAACCGATTTTGCGTCACACTATAACACAGTTAAATCATGACGATGTGCGAAAAAAACGAGGACAACTTTCGCTGCATGCCGTTTTGAATGAATCAAAGACAGGCTTGAACTGAAAGCGTCTCTCAGCCTAGATTTGGCGCCACACGCCCAGTGCATTTTGGGTGTATGTTCTGTTTCAGAAAACCGACCGGCGTTGCTTTGCGTCGCTTGCAACACTCTTATGCCGAGAGCACGTCACCTCATTTTGTTTTATCCAAAACAGACTTTAGATTTGAACTCGCGCGCTTGTGCTATGTTTGATCCAGAACAGACTAGAGATTCTAAACTCGCCCGCGTGTGCTATAGTCTGATTCAGTATTGGGATGTGCTGCTGAGCATGCCGTTTTGAATAGAAGTTGTTTTGCGTACGCGTTACGCATAAGCGCCGGTAAAATGCGTGGGCGGATTTTAAAACGTGTCAAATACTCAAAAAACATGCGTTAACGCGATCCCTGCCAAAGAATATGAAAAACTGTCCACACCTTGGTGTGAAGGAGCTGTTGAGAATGTGATGCACTCCATGGAGACTAACAGGAAAGCTTTCTGCCAGCTGCTCTGGTGTCCACTCATCGGGAAATTCCCTGTGAAGGTAACAAATCTGTTCCTTGGCCTTCCATGTCAGCAGGTTCACTTCTTGTGGCTGCTTGAAATACTTTCTCTCCATGATTTTATGTTTCAGCTTCCTCTGCTGCTCCTTCACCATCCTGAAACAAAATATAATGTTCTTCAATATGTCATGTGTACACTTAGCAATGGAATACACCTACAACATCATTATTCTTTTTTTTCCAGTATCGTCCAGGACAACTAGAAAACATTTAAGGGGTGTGGAGCATCCACACAAAAAGTAATTACAATTAATAAAATAGCACCTGCAACTTTTCTTTATCTTTTACAGAGCAATCCCTATGATTAAAAAAAAGGAACGGTTTCAACGCTCTTTTATAAAAATACAACCACAGATCACTGCTATGCTATTAATTTCCTGAGATATTTTTTTTGACAATGCTGCTCTGCTCGACAGTTATTTCTGAACATCGTCTATTTGGGACATTAGAATTTAGAGTTGAATTTTACCTGCTTGATTTCAGGCGTAGGCTATTTAACTTTGTAAGTTGTTTCATCCTCAAGAGTCAAGTGCAAAAAGATCTTTACATCAGTAATTCCCACTATGGTCTACTTACAACCTCAAAAGCAAGAAGCTCACAATAGGCATTCTTAGCCACTGTGGATGGACACAACCAAAGTGGTACCTGCGATGACAGGACACCCTTGGGACCAGCCAAAAGTGTCTATCCAGGTTTCCCAATTGCTTCGTTTCCGGCCGATTTATGTGGAGCACGTGATGCGCACAAAACATATTGGCGGTCTAGAAGTGTCGTCTGTGCAATGATCGCGGCGGCGCCCGCGGCTTTCTTGACCGCCAAGGACGACCGCGCACGTTGTGATACGTCATTCGTTAGACCTCAATACATTGCATGTGCCGAGTCGGCCTGTAATGACACTTGACAGGTATGTTTTGGTAGAGATAATCAATTAATCAATATGAGGCTTATATCGCGCGTATTCCGTGGGTACAGTTCTAAGCGCAGGGATTTTTTTAATTTTTTAATTTAATTTTATTTTATGCAATTTATATCGCGCACATATTTAAGGCGCAGGGATTTATTTATAATAGAAACATGGACAACGGAAAGCGTCCTTTTAATGGAGGTGTCCTCTCAGCGGAGGGGCCACACATAGAAGGTACCAATGTATAACCAACCTTGCTATCCTTTCTCTCGTCTCCTCTTCCAGGACATGACCACGCTGCTGTGTGCCACTCTGGTTGATGAAACCTTCCATTGCGTCTAAATTGTCCAGTTCGTCTTCTGCAAACACATTGTCTCTAGGGGGGCCTTTAAGAACACGTTCTCGCCCTCTCCCGCGAGCACTGCCGCTGGTCGACAAGGTAAAGGTACGATGCAAGGACGGCAAAGTCCTTAAAATCACGCAACGCAGTAGGTTTTGTCCCAACATCGTTTTCGCTTCGGGATGAGTTTGGAGTTGTTCCCCTTGTCATCTAATCATACAAATATGCTCAAATAAATATTTAACAAAACCTGAGTAAAATATCATACGGCAGTAAAAATTAAAGATTTATTGTAAAATTAAATGAACTTGTTTTAAAGCGTGCTGATTTGTTTTCATTGTATTTCGAAACATAAATCTGTATAGTCTTCAAAAATGTTAGTTAAAAAGACAAAACAAGGGACGTAACCGAAATGCAAGAGCTGGTATGAAGGTCCGTGAGAAGAAATCAAAACCGATCGGGACGGAGGATTTGTTGTCGATTTATTTATTTTGATTTTGGTTTTTATTCCAAAACCAACATGGCCAAACCAAAGAGGAAAGGCGAAATGGAGATTCCTAACCACATCATGGCCGATCTGTGCAGGTATGAAGTCAAATGAAGAAGATATTTCTGAGAGATTCACATCAGATAGCTTTGTTAGCAACCATCACTATCGGATGTTAATATTGATAATCATAGCGACGGTAGACACCAAACATGCACATCGTTATCCCTTTTTGTACCAACCACGCACGTATATCTCTGTTAACATTTTTTTCGGCGTTGGATCATCGTTACAGATGGACACATGTGGCATGTAAACCTCAGACCATCACACACCTGATTTCTACATCGACATCTTTACAGCATGTAACTTTAAGCACCTCTAGATCTAATCTCATCACTGAGTGAACAAAAGCTGATGGAGTGCATAAAAGCTGTGTTTAAAAAAAACACACCATTGTATTACATATATATATAATGTACATTGCCATGAATCATCTGGAAAACGTTTATCAAAATAAATGTTTTACATGAAGTTTAACTGTTTGTGAATTGGAAAAACATCCTCATTTGTTTTGTTTTCTTTTTCAGCCGCTTTGTCATAAACTCTGATGGCAATGAACAGCACCCTATCCGTATTTTCTACATCACGGAACATGCCCACTGGCACTACATCGACTTTTACTGCAATGAACAAGCAGAGTTGCCGAAATGCAACCACAAAGCACTGACCAAATACAGTATCCTTGATGTTTACTTTGCACAACTTCAATGCATGGTGGTGGGAATTTTAATGGGAGAAAAGGGGAAGAAAAAAACACCAAAATCTGTTGTTAAGTCCACATAAAGTCTATCTGAGTACAGATTGTTCAAAATGCGTGAATGTATAAATAGATAGTTGTTATCAGAAGACATAAATAAGAAGAGCATGTATAGTAGATACTGGAAGAACCATACAGACAACAAGATACATTTCATAATCTTTGTGTATCATAAAATTGACATGTAAAACAAACCATGATTATAAAATTATAGATATATAGCAACCATCACTATCGGATGTTAAGTATTGATAATCATAGCGACGGTAGACACCAAACATGCACATCGTTATCCCTTTTTGTACCAACCACGCACGTATATATCTCTGTTAACATAGTTTTTTCGGCGTTGGATCATCGTTACAGATGGACACATGTGGCATGTACAAGTAAACCTCAGACCATCACACACCTGATATCTACATCGACATCTTTACAGCATTTAACTAATATACACATGTACTTACAATGTTAGTATAGAATCAAGAGGAATGCACATATACAATAAAGGTTTATAAATATATGCAGTTTTTGAAGCAACTTGAGAAGACCTTAATTAATTCCTTAACTCATTTTCAGTCTTCTCGTATTTGCCTAGTTTGAGCCATTTTCTTCCAAAATTTGATGCTATGTACCAAGAATGGACAGTGTATAAACGCAGTATTCCTTCATACGGAGGCATCTTGCTATCACCAGACTATAAACATGTGAGTCTCAAACATTTGTAAAACAAAGCTAAAAAGAAAAAAAAAGAGGCCTTATAATGGACAAGAATTCAAAATGTATTGTTTAGACTGTCAATCAGACTCAGAGGCATTTTATATTTGTTGAGATTTATAAAACAAATTAATGCAGATGATTTTTTGCTTTTAATATAATGAGGTTGAAAACTGAGTGTGTGTGTGGGAGATGGGGGTCGATGGGTGTCTGGTTGTGTGTGTCTCAATGTCTGGGGGAGTGTGTGTGTTTTGTGTGTGTGTGTGTGTGTGTGTGTGTGTGTGTTTTGTGTGTGTGTGTGTGTTTGTGTAGCTGGATGTCTGGGTGAGTGTGTCTGGTTAAGTGTGAGTGCATGAATACATACCTCTGTCTTTGTTTTCAAACCTTTCTCCAGTTTGGATGACTAGCTTGAACCTTGTAAAATGATGTGTTTTAGTCAATTATGTTGTCTACTCATAGGTGCTGATGGTTCAGGGTTACACAAGCAAGACAAGTTGGGGTTTTCCCAAGGGGAAAGTGGAGAGTGAAGAAAGTGGAATTGAATGTGCTGTAAGAGAGGTAAGAGACTTTCCAATAGATAGATGACTATAAGCCGATTTGTAAAAATGTGCGGCTCAATATATTGTAATGCTGATGCTTGCTGATACAAAGCGATTAATTGAATGTGCACTGAATTTATTACTTGCATTTAATGTGGGGATGGATTCATGTACATTCACTGATTCAGTGAATCGCTATCATTGGTTTTCTTTCTTTTCTCTGTTATTATGTGGCCTACTCACATACCAGCCGGTAGTAACTAGTATATCCCCAGAAAATACTTAGTTTTTTTGGGTGTGATTTGGTTATGTCCATGGCGATCAGAGTACGCTATGGTTATGTCATATTTGTATCAAATTCATTGCAATTAAAATGTTACGTGGAATAGAACTAAATGCACGATGTATTGCAAACGCTGTTTTGTCTCCTTAAACATAACAAGAAATTCCTACGAGGTAGGAAAAACACCCCCGTCAAAGGGAAATAACCTTCTCAGTTGGTGGCAGTGACTGAGTGAGAATGGTTATTTCCCTTTGACCATGAAGATGTCCCTCTGTAAGTCCTTGTATAATTTTAATCCACCAATAACTCCCTAACCGTGTGTTTGACTGGTCCCACTTTTTGTAAGGACCGTCTCAGGAATGTATAGAACCTGTTCACCAAGTTTGGTGACGATCGGTCCGTTCATTCTTGAGATCTATATGCGAACACAAACAAACAAACAAACAAACAAACACATCAAGCGAAACCTATACACACCCCTATACCGGGGGTGTAATGATGGATGTTTATGATGTAAACCTGTGCAGGTGTATGAAGAAACTGGAATTGATGTGGAGAAACAGATACATGACGCACAGTACCTTGACCACTGGTTTAGCGAGCAGTTCACCAGACTCTACATCATCCCAGGAATCCAGACAGACAGCGCCATACAGCCAAAGCTACGCAAAGAAATCAGGGTATGTGTAATCTATATATATACGACTTGTGTCTGTCTGTCTGTGTGTGTGTGTGTGTGTCCGCGATGCCAAGCCAAAGTTCTCGGTGGATCTTTTTCAAATTTGGAGACCGTATTCAGCTACACCCCGGACACAACCTCATCGATGAGATATTTCAACACGTGCTCTCAGCGCGCAGCGCTGAACCGATTTTGGTTTTTCGCGCGCAGCGCTGAACCGATTTTGGTTTTTCTCTCGATCCATTCCCAGTAACTCTTCCTTATCTTCTCCAGTGTTTTCAGCCGCGTTTGTCTCCCTTCCTCCGTGCGGTGCGCCGGCCGGGTCCCCGGCACAGCCGGGTATTCGGCTCAACTTCTTCCCGGCGCAGCCGTACCCGGCGAAGCGGGTATTCATCTAGTAACATATATATATATGAAGCTCCAGTTCATATAGACAGACCTGTTTACACTACACATTGAGCGTAGTAAACTACGATTTTGGTCCCCAAACTACGCAACTACGCATGCTTGTCTTATACTACGCAAACGTTTCGTTTCGACTACACATTTTGACATTTTGAATACGCAAAAACGCGAGCGAGTTCCGATCCATAATTTGTACTAACCGGTTGTGTACTGCGTGCAAAACATGCCCGGCGCCCGCAAGAGTAGCGTAGTCAGTTGGTCTTGCTGCTGTTATTACAACTATCGCGGGCGTTTCAGCACATACTTTTCTGAACGCGGTCACTTCGTAGCTCATTCTTTCTGGAGGGAAAAAAAATGGCTACAGCGACGAACACGGATTCAGAAGACTTTGGCGATCAACCGCCACGGAGCAAAAAAAAGAAGCTTGGTCAAACTCCCAGCAAGGCTTTTCTGCCAAAGTACTATGAGGAGCATCCATGCCTAGTTTCGTGGAGAAAAGGGAAGCATTTTGCCCACTGCACTGTGTGCAACACGGCTTTTTCAGAGAAGCACAGTGGGCTTTACGACCGTGTAACCGCCACAAGAAAAGCACTTCTCATGAGGAATTCGAGAAATCCCGACCAAAGCAGAGGAAAAATTGGACTGTTTTGTGAAGAAACCCGTGCTAGGGAAAGAAGACCAAGACAAGCTCACTTTTGAGAGATCGGTAACCAGAGCAGAGGCAATGACCTGCCATATTATTATTATTGCCGACGCAAACCTGTTCTGTTTATATGCAAATTTGTCTTCATGTTGATACACATACTCCCAGTCCCTACTTTTTGTGACTTGATGTTCTCAGATTGTCACAGGTCTTGAATAGGGGGTCCCACTGTATATGAACTGCATACCCCTAAACATAGCTTTTAACAAATGCATGGGTGAAACTTTTCCGCCTCAGGGCGGAAATCCGCCAAATGAAATTGGTCAAATAAAGAATTCCTTATTTTGAAAATCTGTAAAAAAGAAAAAAAAATGTGGGGTTTTTTTTTTTTCGCCGGCGATCCGATCTGTATTTTCTCTAACACAGTGACCGGACATCGCTGAATCTTTGTTTCCCTGAGCGCGCGAATTATCGGACTACAGCTTGGCATTTGTTATCATTGTTTACTGTGCAAATTTGTGTGTTTGAGATACCAGGAAAGGCCTACTTTTACCCTTAAAAAGCCTGATTTTTCGTTTTCTTTCTAAGAGGGTGTTGCCCCTGCACCCCACCAGGGCCTGGGCGGCCCCTGGACCCCGGCCTCATTTTCCTTATTTTTAATTCTGATCAGTTTCACCCATGCAAATGTTCCAAACTAGTTAATAATTTTTTTCTTAACAAATAAACTTAATGCTTGGCTTGTATTTTTGTGGGGGCTTTGTTTGTATTTGTATGAGGAGTATTGTTCACATTGTAATAGTTTTGTTTGGAGTGTTGAGTGTTTGTTTTAGTACGGTATAAGTGTCGAACGCTGAAGAAGAAGAAGAAGAAGTACGGTATAAGTAACTGTTCTGTTTTGCGGTTTGGGTTGATCAAATTGAAATACTACACATTCACCTGCCAAACTACACATTTGCCTTATTTTCACACCCAAAACTACACATGGTACATTTCAGGGGTAGGCAGGTCTGTATAGATAAGGATAAGCTTTCATATAGTACTGCGAAGTTACCCTCATGGAAATTCGGGTTGCATTCTCTTTGGGGAAAGCGAGCTGCCATACAGTACATCGCTACCCCCCATTTCTTTTCTTTTTTTCCTTGCAAGCGTGTATTCATGTTTCCAACCCTTGATGCTTTCCCTGTGAATTTGGGATCTTTATCAAACACGTGGGGATGTTTGGACACCGGGGGGGAGTCCGCACAAAGTTGGCTCTGCAAAATAAATCCCTCGCTGAACCTGGGGTTGGAACCCATGGCGATACACCCAGTTTAAGATTTCCCCCATTTAAAGACCTTGCTTTTTCAGATTGTCTGTTCGTTAGCTCTGTAATTTTACCTTCATTTTAAGACTCCCACCTTTTTAAGACCCGATTTTCTCAGATTTTTTAAGGTCCTAAAAGTGGTTTTTTTCCTGTAGCAGCAAAGCCAGCACCGCTACCAACTGAACTATCTCCCTGCCCCTCATGCTTGAATCATATTTTCTATGCTCTATGTACGTATGTCTGGGGAAGAGCTTGAGATTAAAATGACAAAAATTGAAGTCGAAACTCCTGTCCCATTTGACAGATATGTTTAGAGAGAAAGTCACAAGAAGACGTTTCACTATAGTTTCAGGATTTAAATATTGTTCTTTGCACTGTGTGCGTGTGCATGTGTGTCTGTCCACTTGCATTTATGTCTATGACTGTAACATGACCTCATGGTGATTTTTTTAAATTCCAAGACATGAAACAGCTAGTGTGTTGAATCTCCACCTTTAGTAACAAAGTTTAAACTCTCTGTTTGGTGTTCTTTTCAGGAGTATAAATGGATGCCAGTGGAAGCCCTACCAACCCACAAAAATGATCCCATCACAAAGCAGTCGATTGGAATTGAGCCCAACAATTTCTTCAAGGTCATTCCTTTTGTCAGGTGGGTAAAAACTAGTTAAACATTCAATTTTCTTCTATCTGTTTTGCATTTTTCCCCTCTCACAAAAAGTTTCTTCCTAAAGTTCTCACTAACCCTTTTATCTGCCGAATCTATGTGAAAGTCCGCCTATCTAGAGCTACGCAAGATTAGTTCAGTCCGTCACTACCTCACCACTGATGCAACCAAAACGTTAGTGTGTTCTTTAGTCCTCTCAAAGATGGATTATTGCAATTCTCTTCTGGCCGGTCTCCCTAAGTACCTCTTAGATAGACTTCAAAGGCAGTGATCGCGCTAGGTATTTTTCAAACCGGTATGACGTCATGAGCTGGCTACAAGGCTCTCACGAAAATCGGTAAGCTTGCCAAGGCAACCAGTAAAAGACAAACAATGACTTACAATACATTAAATCAATGTTTATCAATGTCAGTGATATGCGGACGTTTTTTCTCCCCCCCCCCCCCCCCCTTCAAAGCAACTGTCGCACAACTTGACAGTGACACATCAGCAGCCGCTGTGAGAGAGAGAGAGAGAGAGAGAGAGAGAGAGAGAGAGAGAGACTTCCGAAATAAAATAGGAAAGCAAATAGTAATCACGCAACTGGAAGACTTACTCACTAGTTACTTACTGTTACAGTTTCACTTTCGCCTAGTCTTTGTTGTCAAAAAGTTTTCACGCGCAGAGCCGATGTCAAAATCCCTGAGTGACTTGCTGTGCCAGCGAAGCATCATCAGGCGGTTGACACGGTCTTCATTCAGGCGGTTTCTCCCTTTTGTTTTGATGAGGTTTTGCACACTGAATCCTCGCTCTGCGTACACGCTAGATACTGGGATGACCAGAGCTATTTTGGCAAGCTCGCCAAAGTCAGGAAATTGGTCATACAGTTGCCTGATCACACACCTGCACACGGTGTCGAAAGATGTCGCGCCATAATTTGTGACTGCAGTCTTGAAGGGTAAAAAGTTGCGCTGTGCTCGTTCTGGGTTGATCACAGCTGTGTAATGCCGTCTCAGCACATCCATCTCGGCCTGTCCATACCCTGCTAATCTATCAGCCCCAGGATAACGCTCCACATCAAAGACGGTTGCCAGCGCTGACAAAATAGTCACTTCAGTCTGTGGGAAGCGACGGCGCAATGCATCAATCAGACCCTGAATAAACTCTCTACGTACTCTTTCGTACTGTCCTCTGTTGTGAAGATGGGTGAGAGTTGTGGTGTTGAATGTTGCTCCCTGCAGTGAGTTAGAAAACTCTCGTTCGTTGTCTCCTGGTGTGTCAAGAAGTTGTGTCAGCATGTGTGTGGTGCTTTCCACCATGGGCTTTATTGTAGACGGATTGACGTTATCTTTCTGAAAAGTGAGATTCAGCCGATCGATGACGGGAATGACATCCGCCAACATGTAGGTAATCGCAACAAAGATAAACATTTTTGCTTTCTTCAGTAGTCCAACTGCCGAAGTGTTCCCACGCTGACCTTCTTCTTCAAGTTCCAGAATAAGGGCTGGATAAGTTTGTTTCACAGCATCCACAGCCTTGCCCAAGCTCAGCCACCGCACACTTATTGGGTGTTTTAGACATTTGTACTCGACCTCATCAAGAGCATCGCACAGTTGCTTCAATCTGTGTGTCCGATCACCCGATGCTCTGTACAGCTTGAACAAATTCTGCAGGCAGAGACGATAATCTGCGACTGTTTCAACACTGTTTGTTGCATCTTTCGTGGCTAGTGCTGTCCTGTGAGCAATACAGTGCACATGAATAAGCTTTGCTTGTTTTTCCTTCATTCGCACCCCAACACCCGTGATTTGTCCAGTCATAACTGATGCTCCATCTGAAGCTAACCCTGCAAGGCGAGGGTGATCTTCGTCGATGCCCCATTCCCTCAACACCTCCTGAACTTTTGCATACACACATTCTGCGGTACCATTATCGATGGTATAATTTCCAAGAAATACAGTTTCAGGGGTGCCATCCAAAACGATGCGTGCAAAGACAATGAGTTTTTTGTCCAACGTACAGTTAAGTGTCTCATCAATCACAATTCCCACATAATCACTTCGATCAATCTTTTCTCTCAGTTCCTGTTTTGTTACAGACAAAAGAGCTTCTTCCATATCAGCTACAGTCTCATGGTGTTTGTAAGTTACCCCGGCACTGAGTGATGAGCAACCATTTTCACGTTGCAGATTCAGTAGGCTTTCAAACTTGGACGCGGCAATATTTTCTTGAGCCATGTATAGGACTGTCCGAATCTGTGCATTGAGACACTCGTTCTCACTTTGTTTGGCTTGCTCAGATACAGGTTTCATCGAAAGTTGCTTATCTGATGTTCCAACAGCATTTCTATGACTTAGCGATTTTGAATGGTCTTCGAGAGATGAATGTTGAAAATTTTGACAACCTCTTGTGTAACCATTTTTTTGACGTGTTTTTTTGCAGTCTTCACAAAACATGAGAAAGTTCTCCCCCTCCCCCTCTGTCCGCAACCACAGAAACTCTTTGCACCATTTTTCCTGAAATCGTTTGACAGTGGAAGATGCCGATGTTGGTTTCTTTGCCGCCGCTTGAGACTCGGGCTCTGCAGATGTACTAGGCCGTGAAGTACTTTCACTTTCAGTTCCTTCATTCAAAGGCCTTTTCTCACCTCTTGGGGGTAGAAAAGACAGTAAAGATCGTTGCTTCTTCATCGCAATCGACTCGCCTCACAATAATCAACTGTATGTAGACAAAGATCTAAGCTGGTGTGAGTACGTGATTTCCCAGTATGATGCTATGTCGGCTATAGTTAGACGCCGTCCCTTATAACATAAACTGAAAGATTTTACGATGGACCGGGAACCGAAAGAAACTTGGCGCGAAAAGTATGATGTCTGATTTTTGACGTCATGTTTGACACCTTGACATCAAGTGTCATCAATGGAGACATAATCGCAACATTGTAGCGGCAGCGCTGTCACAACAAGCCATCCAAATCTCTCTCTCCTCTCTCTCTCTCTCTCTCTCTCTCTCTCTCTCTCTCTCTCTCTCTCTCTCTCTCTCTCTCTCTCTCGTACTGACAAACGATTTTTGTAATTACTACTTTTTTTTTTACCGGTCAAACCAAATAACAATCGGTACGTCTGACCGACATCCACTTTTTTTTCCGGTATTGGCGAATCTTAACCGGTAAAATACCGGAAATTACCGGTAAACGCGATCCCTGTCAAAGGATCCAAAATAACGCTGCCCGCCTGGTCTTCAAATCTTCCAAGTATGAACACGCCACACCCCTTCTTCACTCTCTACACTGGCTGCCTATCACTAAAAGGATCGAATACAAACTCTCCTCTCTTTCTTTTGCCGTCGTTTCTGGTTCTGCCCCAGAATACTTGTCAGAACTACTCAATCTCTACACCCCCTCTCGTCAGCTTCGCTCCGCCGCCGACACGCGACTCTTCCGACTCCCCACAGTGCAAACAAAGACATGTGGCGAGAGGTCCTTCGCCTATCAGGCCCCTGTGACCTGGAATAGATTACCTCTGCCTCTCAGACACACAGATTCTCTCACTACATTCAAGACAAATCTCAAAACACACCTCTTTCAGCGCAAGTGATTTGTGTCAGCACTGTTTGTGTGTGTGTAAATAGTACTGTTGACACGTTTTTATATAGAAGCCTACTGTGGTTCTTGTGCTTAGGCTGTGTATTGGACTGTCACTGTATGCCTGCATTATTAGTTGTCAGTAATTATTACATGTGCTGATTGTTCTCTTTGCCTGCGCGCGTATAGTATGTTGGTTATGTTTGGTCATAGTATGTTTGCTTATGTTTGGTTGTTATTTTTGCCTGAGCGTGTATTGTATGTTTGGTCGTTTTCTTTGCCTGTGCATGTATAGTTTGTTGGTTATGTTTGGTCGGTTTCTTTGCCTGTGCGTGTATAGTATGCTTGGTCGATGTATGTATTGTAAAGCGCTAAGAGTAGACATTTTTCTAGAATAGCGCTATAAAAGTTTGCATTATTATTATTATTATTATTAAAGTGTGGGTGGATGCGAAGATGTTTTATTTGGATTTGTGTGTGTGCACATACTTTTTCATGGTTTTTTGTGTGCACATAAAGGATAGTTTTAATGGTTTTTGAAAAGGCATCTTTGGTCCATGGCAGTCTATTTCTTAAAAAAAAAAAAAAAAGAAGCTTACTTTGAAGAAATAAGATGATCTGGAGATTTCTCTGTCTCAGATGTTTTCAAGTTTATTTTTCTGTCAGTGTTACCAATTGTTTGTTGTCGGTTGCAGCAAGTTACGCAAGTGGATTGCCAAAGAGAAGAGCGAATACAAACCAACCCTGCCAGCCTCAGAGTTCACAGTCAAAGGTCGACGCGGCAAGGGCAAAGAAGGTCAAAGACGACAAGGCCAGCCTGGTCCCCAGGGTGACGCTCCGCCTACAAGAGAGGGTCAAGGTCGAAGGGGTCAACAGGGTCAAGGTCCAGTGGCAAGGAGCCTCAGCGAGCAGTTTAGTGACCTTTTAACGACGCAGGGTGGCCAGCAGGGCAGACCGGTTCAGTTAATGGTAAGAGCTTTATTAGTCTGTAGTATATGTGTGTATGATAAAAGCTTCATGTTTTTGTGGGTTTTTTTTATTTAAAAGTTTGAAATCACAGAGAGTGTACAGTGCAGTTTTGCATGATCACAAAGACCATTTCTCACTTAGAGTACAGACAAGCTCAGGAGACATCTTCGCTCATACTGACAAATAGATTTTGCCATAGAGTAAGGAGTTGCAGCCCATGAACCCAGGATAAGGAGACGAATGTGTAGACTTGCTCATACCTTTCTCCCTCCTTGACAGGGCCAAATACACACAAAGCATTTCAGAGTTTTGGGTTTTGATGGGTTACAGAAACACAAAATCACCCCCGGAAAACAAAGTATGACAGAAGGAGATGTTTGCTTTAAACATTACCCGAGGAACTCCTTTAAATTTGTGTAAATTATTCAGTATAGTAGATAACTCTTCAATGAAACTGAACTATCAATGACTTTATTCTGTTTTCAGACAAGAGGAGGAGGGGGAGCAATGTTTGGCGGAGGCGGTCGGAGAGATCAGTATCAGGACACAGACACCAAACCAGGTCAGTTTTCACAGGCACAAAGTGATAGCACTCTTCCAGCTATCATTGAAAATACTTTCATGATACAATGCAATTCAGTTCAATACACTATAATTTGTGTGTCTGCTTTGTGGATAAAAGCAGACTTTTCTTTGGCATTAAACATAATAGTCTTAAGACAGCTGAATCTTTATTAAAAAAAAAGAAGATAGTACAATGTATTGCAAAAAGTGTTTCATCTGTGCCTTTACAGTGTGTGTGTGTGTAAACAACAAAACACATTCTCATGGGTGCAACTGCTGGAAAATGAAAAAACTGAAAAGGTCGTGGTCCAGGGGCAGGGGCCGTCAAGGCCCCGGCGAGGTGCAGGGGCAGCGCCCTTGCTGGGGGGTCCAGGGGGGGCGCTCCACCCAAAAACAAATTTTTGCATTTCAGGGAGGATTTGAATGGCCTCTTTTGACTCTAAATCTATTTCAGAACAAACAGGCTTTGCGGATATGCATAATATGAACAATCGGGGGGAGGATGCACAACATGAAACACCTCTATACTTGAAGGTGTTTGGTTGCATCACTCTTGCTAGAGGGTCTACAAAAAACAAGGTCAACACATTTGAAGAAGGGTTTTAGAAGCCTCTCCTTGCTAACAAACTTAAAATTGAAGATGCCCAAATTAAAAATCTTGTAAACTTGAAGGTGATTGATTTATCACCTAGTTTTGTCTTTGATTTAAAAAATGTTTACTGAATTAAAGGAAAATTACCATGCTAACAAAAAGTTTTCACAAACACAGGAAATTACAGTCACCTCCCTTGTATTACAACTTCTTTACTGGAAGCTTATGAATTTATAATTGCAGGAGGTAAATTCTCAAATAATTGTTGAACCATAGCTTCAACCAAATGAGAAACAAGTTTCAAGTCACTGAGTTTGTTTCAATTGAATACTTTCAAAGGGGCTAACTGCTCAGGTTAAAAAGAAGAAGGTTTAGACAAAAACAGAAACCTCCAGAGTTATATCCCTTGCCATGGACATGCAATCTTCTGATACTGCTTTTTGACTCACATGCGAAGCAAAAGTGAGTCTATGTACTCACCCGAGTCGTCCGTCCGTCCGTCCCCCCCGTCCGTCCGTCCGGCCGTCCGGAAAACTTTAACGTTGGATATTTCTTGGACACTATTCAGTCTATCAGTACCAAATTTGGCAAGATGGTGTATGATGACAAGGCCCCAAAAAACATACATAGCATCTTGACCTTGCTTCAAGGTCAAGGTCGCAGGGGCCATAAATGTTGTCTAAAAAACAGCTATTTTTCCCATTTTTCCCATTTTCTCTGAAGTTTTTGAGATTCAATACCTCACCTATATATGATATATATGATATATAGGGCAAAGTAAGCCCCATCTTTTGATACCAGTTTGGTTTACCTTGCGTCAAGGTCACAGGAGCTCTTCAAAGTTGGATTGTATACATATTTTGAAGTGACCTTGACCCTGAACTATGGAAGATAACTGTTTCAAACTTAAAAATTATGTGGGGCACATGTTATGCTTTCATCATGAGACACATTTGGTCACATATGATCAAGGTCAAGGTCACTTTGACCCTTATGAAATGTGACCAAAATAAGGTAGTGAACCACTAAAAGTGACCATATCTCATGGTAGAAAGAGCCAATAAGCACCATTGTACTTCCTATGTCTTGAATTAACAGCTTTGTGTTGCATGACCTTGGATGACCTTGACCTTGGGTCAAGGTCACATATATTTTGGTAGGAAAAATGTGTAAAGCAGTTCTTAGTGTATGATGTCATTGCTAGGTTTAGCTGAAGGTCAAGGTCATGTAAAGGTCAAGGTCAAGCATGTGAGTCGTATGGGCTTTGCCCTTCTTGTTCATTTTAGGAGTTAAATTCGCAAATGATTGTTGAATCATAGCTTGAATTAAAAGATAAATAAGTTTCAAGCAAGCTTGTTTTAGTTGCCAACTTTCTAAAGGACTCAATGTATCTGAAGCAAAATACCACTGGTTCATAGATCAGGAATGCAAATTTTCTCTACCCACTGAAGGTCTCTGAATCGCTGAAAGTGGGGTATATAAGGAAGGCTAAATACACAGCACTTTTCATACAAAGCCGGGTTTTCCCGTGTAACATGCCCCTAATGGCTTTGCCGTGAGGGCGTAAAACTTACATTTTCTCTCTCACAGCACTTTTGTCCCAAATAGATGCTTGTTCTGGGGACACAAATGGAAACTTACATACATACACATACAGCACTTAAGATGCCACATTCACCAGTATGACATGACATTGACATCCTTCCTCCCCCCCCCCCCCCCCCCCCCCCCCCACCCCTCTTGGCACCTTTACACAACCGTCCCTATCAGGCATGGTCAAAAGTGGCTGACCTCTCAAGCAACCCCATACCCAAACACAATGGCCTTGCTCCAGAATTTTCATAAAAACGGATTTTCCGTCTGCAGCCTCCTGAGAAAAACGGAAATTCCGTCCTAGACGGAAGAGTTGCACCCATGAATGATTCTCTCTCTCTCTCTCTCTCTCTCTCTCTCTCTCTCCCCCCCCCCCCCCCCCATAACTCTTCCTCCCCTCACCTACTTGCACACAATTCAGGTATATATTTCTCTGTGTGTTTGATCTTCAGGGAAATCCAAGACCAAGGCCAACATGAACGTTGGCAAACTTCATCTGGATGAGTTTCACTCCAAAGCCATGCTCAACTTCAAGTTCGATGCGGAAGCCATCCTGGAATGCCTAAAGTGGTAACTCTTTCCACATGGATACAAAGGGAAAGAAATTTGACAGGCCATATCAGTAGATTGAAGAAAGGATGGAAAAACGTCAAACTTTGTGCATGACTTTTCAAATGGAGTTCTGTTGATGAATCTCTCAGGAGATACAATACTCTACAAATATGTTTTTAACTTTTGGGGGGAAACAGAATGACAAAAAATATTTTTAAAGACATTTTGGATACAACTTGCTGAAGAGGAAGTTTGTGGGCATTGTGTGTGATGCTGATACATTTTTAAACCTGGGATGGGGGAACATTTATGATCTGATTCTGTGCACTTTACGCATTTCTGGGAGAAAAAGTTTTGTTTCCCGCCTGCTACTACCTCTCCTTGTCCTATCTTAAATGAACATATTTGCTCATTTTCTGGGAATGTAAAGGGAGACTACACTGCCAAGCCATTGTGAACACAGCATCAATATGCAGTGTGTCAAATCTTCAGTATTTTCTTCAGATTGGTGCTGATTTATTGGGACTTCAACATTACATTGTATGTTCTTGGTTATGTCAACGTTTAACTGAAGAGAGAATTTCAAGCCAGCATTGATATCTTGCTTCCTGTACTTGAGGTGATTTTCACCAGGAATAGATGGGCTTTGGAAGAGTTGTACAGTGGAACCTCCCTTTTAAGACCCCCAAAATCTGAGAAAATCTGGTCTTAAAAAGGAGGGAGTCTTAAAATGGAGGTAAATTTACAGAGGTTATGAAGAAAAAGTCTGAAAAAGTAAGGTCTCAAAAGGGGGGAGGTCTTAAAAGGGGGGTTCCTCTGTGTTCCTCCAAAGTTTGTTTGTTTGTTTGTTTGTTTGCTTGCTTAACGCCCAGCCGACCACGAAGGGCCATATCAGGGCGGTGCTGCTTTGACATAAAACGTGCGCCACACACAAGACAGAAGTCGCAGCACAGGCTTCATGTCTCACCCAGTCACATTATTCTGACACCGGACCAACCAGTCCTAGCACTAACCCCATAATGCCAGACGCCAGGCGGAGCAGCAACTATAGATTGCCAATTTTAAAGTCTTAGGTTTGACCCGGCCGGGGTTTGAACCCACGACCTCCCGATCACGGGGCGGACGCCTTACCACTAGTCCAACCGTGCCGGTTTTTCTCCAAAGTGAGTTGGGTTGTAAATACACCAGTTGTGTCAGCTGCAATGTCCACTCTATGTGTTGCCTTTAACTTAAAAATGTGCATGTTCGAGGTCATTGTTCACTGTGATGCTATCGCCGTGTTTACATCTTGACTCGCCTTTAAGGAATACCATTCAACAAGGCATGAAATCCCTGACATTGTTATTTTCGAACATTGTTTGTTGCCAAACACTTTAAGATCATGTTCTGAGTGTGCAGCAGGATATGCTGATAGTGTGGGTCTGATTTTCAAGGTGGTGATAGCCTTATTCTTAATTGTAAGGATAACAGAAGCTATAGTGTTCAGCTGTTAGTATCTGTGTCAATCAACTGCAAATGTTGCCTTAATTAACCTTTTAACTACCAAGTTTATTGTTGTGTAGACTCCCTCAGCTCCCAAGTTATTTTGAGCAGAGACGGTCAAAAACGGGTATGCGTGTTTAAATTATTATTACTCAGTTTCTCTTTGTCAGATTGATAAAAAAAATTGGTATGTTATTGGATAGGGATCAAACTTCAAAGAGTATGTGTTCTTCTTCTTGGTGGTATGTATGTCGCAGTGTTATCATGATTTATCTACCTGTTGACCTGTCAATAAAGTTGAAAAATTACGCTTACTTGTTGCTCCGGTATATCATCCGTTTCGCTGTCACTTGTTGATATTCATTGAACAATCAAAGTAGGTCAGATCAGCAGTGTTCACAGAAATGCTGATGTCGAAGCCAGAATCTTCTAATTGATGTCTATTTTCGTGGAGATAATCCAGCATAGTCATGAAATCAGGATCACTGTCATGTCGGCACCAAGCGCCCAACAAATTTGGTGAAAAAAGATCGATTGTAACTCTCACAGAGATCGAAAGCACATGGGGAAAAAACAAGGCGGAAGTGAGACAATCCCACAATGCATTTGCAACCGTCTTATTACTACTGCTCGCGCACAACAACCGCAAACAACCGAAACAGACGCTACACCGGCGAGGGGCGGTATCGGGCGGTATGGGAATGGCGGCAATGGCGGAAGACGGGCGGTATCGGGCGGTATGGTAGTTAAAAGGTTAAAATAGAGGGAGGTTTTTAAACTACTGATAACCATATTCGAATCAGTGATGATGATAGAAGCAGGAGTGTTAAGATGACGGCATCTGTGTTGATCAACTTCAAATGTTCTTTTAATCACAACTAAACCATACGTTCAGGCTTATCTCAAATTCCTTGACTGTGTCGCTGAGATTCGGATACTGGTAAGCTGCTTTGGCTAACACTAGTAACAGTTAGATCTTTCATTCAAAGTAAACAACCCTGTTTCTGTGCTGTTTCGCATCTAAATAAATAAGACAATACCTTAAGCAGAAGCAGCTGACTTGTACTTGACTCTTATTCTAAAGAATGAAAAAATGGAGAACAAAAAGGTACAGCAGGGGCTCATATTTGAATGTTGACCATGTATATGACTGATAATTTGCTGCGGTTGTCTCGCTGATTTGACTCAGTTCCAGACTAAAAAGCTTCATATGTTTTGCTTTGTCTGATCACATTGCTGAAATATTTGGGAGCTGTATTTGATTCAGATATTTTTCTCACTGCATTTTATGACATCTAGCATATTCATTCATGCAGTACTTATTGTCAAATCATTGAAATGATGGTCTGTCAAAACCTCAATGGAAGGAACATCTGCATGTGGGGATCAAGCAAAAATGAAGTCCAGCAAAAATATTATAATACGGACATGCTTGTTTACTGAGTTATGGAATGTCATCACAGGAAAATGTCATTTGAATGAAAAAGACAAGAAATAAATGCTCTTAAAAAGCACTTGTTTGGATGTCAAGACTTCATGGAAGCGAGGAGACTAAATGATATTTTTTTCTTTCTTCCTTTTCTTTCTTTCTTTCTTTCTTTCTTCCAGACACTGTTAAAATGCAAAACTTTAAATTATATCTTTATTTACTGATAAAATGCAGGGCATTGTTTTGCGTTTCTGTTATGAATATCAAACCCACATTTGATTAATTACTCAGAAATAATGATTTTTTTGTGGACTTGCTACCTTTTTGCCAAATTAATACACAAAACTCATTCACTTAAAAATAAAGGCAAAAGGCAGTAACAGGACATACTGCATTTTGCCAAATTATTTCCCAACTTAAATCTTTTTTTTTTTAAAGTAGGAAAAGGCAGCAATGGACTTAGTTACTGCTTTTTGCCATTTATTTTGTTTGTTTGTTCGTTCATGGGCTGAAACTCCCACGGCTTTTACGTGTATGACCGTTTTTACCCCGCCGCTTTTGGAGGAAGCATGCTGGGTATTTTTGTGTTTCTATAACCCACCGAACTCTGACATGGATTACAGGATCTTTTTCGTGCGCACTTGGTCTTGTGCTTGCGTGTACACACGGGGGTGTTCGGATACCGAGGAGAGTCTGCACACAAAGTTGACTCTGAGAAATAAATCTCTCGCCGAACGTGGGGACGAACTCACGCTGACAGCGGCCAACTGGATACAAATCCAGCGCACTAGTGACTGAGCTACATCCCCGCCGCCATTTATTTTGATCTGGCTGAGAAAAAGGCATAAAGTAGGAAGTGGAATTACTGCTTTGTGCCAATTTATTATCTGAGAAAATGCAAATTTGGGGAAAACGTTTTCCCATACACCCCCCCCCCCCCCCACACACACACACAACACACACATGAATGCACACACACACACTCACACACACTCTCTCTCTCTCTCTCTCATCCTTTTTTGTTGTTGTCTGTATGTCTGTTTGCCTCTCTCTCTTTCTCTCTTCCCCCTCTCTCCCCCTCTCTATGTCTCGCTCTCTTCCCCTATCTCTTTTGCCAAGAGTTGTCAGTATTTTCATCAATTGGTCTCTCCGAGTGTCTCCACAACGTGACTTGTGCCCAACAAAAAAGATAAATGCATAGACGAAAATATCCCAAAGACATATACACGTATGTGCCTGCGCAGATAAGTACAAGCTGTTCATTGTTGCGTTGGCTGGCGCTATCATAACCTAGCTACATTTCAATAATATTTTAAAGCTGTTTCAGTAGCTTTCCTTTCTCTATTTGATTGCAAACCCGCAGATGTTGATGTTCATGCAGGAACGCCTGACTGACTCCTTATTGCGCACCATCGCTTTTATGAAATCACAGCTGTTGTTCGTACAAAACACGAGCAATTCGGTTTATTTCATGTTTTTAAAAAAACTTAATTCATTTGATGCTTTCACACGTTTTGAGACACACACACACAAACACACACACACACACACACACACACACACACACACACACACTCTCATCCTTTTTTTGTCTGCTTGTCTGTATGTCTGTCTGCCTCTGACAATAAGGTGTTCAATTTCTCGAACCAGACTTTTTCAAGTGAGAAATTGCGAGAACAGAGAGCAATGAAACATGCATTTACGTAATGATGCTGGCAAGGAAGTAAGTCCAGCGCAAAGCTGAAAACCAAGAAGTCCATGGACTTGCTTCCATTTGCCAATTTTTTTCCTTTGATTAAAACAATTTAAGTGGACTTACTTCTTTAAAAAAATTTATAATAATTGATCGCACAACTTAGACATTTTGACAAAAGATGCGCCTTTGTTTTCTATGCAATACAATACGATAATCTCATTTTGACCAAATTTGGACTTACTGCCTTCTGCCAATACACGGCAGATTTCCAGCAAGCTTCTTAATGAATTAATGAAAATAGCCTTTAGCTTTCATTTTCTTCGATTTGTTGAAGGTGGTCCATATTAGGGGATTCGCACATACTTTGAGATTTTGCTATTATTTTTTATTTGCAGTGGAAATTCGGGGTCAACACTGCTAAAATGTAACAAATACGGTCTTAGCTGTCATATATTGCAATTTTTGTGTGATAAATGCTTGGGCTGTGGACAGATACGAGTCCATTTTAGGCGGCAAATTTAGAGTGAACGCTGCCAAAAGTGAAAAAAAAGAGAACAAGCCTAACGGAGTAACGATTTTGAGATTTGTGTTTCTGCAACTGTTTTGACATACTGTGCAAGTTATCCAGAGAGGGTCAATACAGCAAATAAAACTGTTTTGAGCGCTCTAGCGCCGTTAGTTTGTCAGAACAGGAGGTGGTCCATATTAGGAGCCGGTCCATATTAGGAGCCCTTCCCCCATGCTATGTACTTTTGTATTGATGTATGATATTTATGCTGGTCACTTAACCTTTGTGGTAAAATAAACCGTTGTTTGAACTATACAATTGAAGTGTGGGCTCCCTCCATGGCTGATTGACGTTCGGATTGATTGAGTTCTTGTTCTGTTAAGTTATTTATTGACCAGTCAAGCCGGAATCTTAGGAAAAAAAAAGAGTTAGCCGTAGACAAGGGATAGATTTGCATTGCACAAGGGGATAGGAAAACACAACGCGAGGTAAATAAAATCACACGAATTAACAACGATTGCATGCACTAGTTTACAACGCTGGGCAGAGAGAAACATTTAGGCAAATTATCTCTCTCTGTTCCTCTTCACAACTTGTACTAGCTAGTTCTCGCCGGCAATTAGCTTAGAAACAACAACGTAGTAAGCTGTAGAATTAGGAGAACTGCCACAATTGCAACAGGGATCATAGAGGCAGAGGCCTTAAAGTGGACTTCAGAAGTTGGCAGCATGGTTACAGTGTACAAAGCGTACAAAGTGTCGATGTCATTGAGAATCCTTCGTTGACTGGGCACTGTCAGCATAAGCCTAGCACTGGCTCAATGACCGTGTGGAGTGACTCTTGTGACAGTGACAGGCTTAACTGTTTTCAATTTCACCCACCAGAGCTAGGTTAGGGCTGAAGTGAATGAACACCACAATTCTCCCTGTCGCAATGAAGTAGATGCAGACCTGCCAACCCTTGTGAAGCCTCAAGCGTAACTATTAAGCTTTTTACATTTAGTCAAGTTTTAACATAGAGGGGGGAATCGAGACGAGGGTCGTGGTGTGTGTGTGTGTGTGTGTGTGTAGAGCGATTCAGACTAAACTACTGGGCCGATCTTTATGAAATTTGACATGAGAGTTCCTGGGTATGATATCCCCGCAGGTTTGTTTTTTTTTGATCATTTTTTCGATAAATATCTTTTATGACGTCATATCCGGCTTTTTGTAAAAGTTGAGGCGGCACTGTCACACCCTCATTTTTCAATTAAATTGATTGAAATTTTGGCAAAGCAATCTTCGACAAAGGCCGGGGTTTGGTATTGCATTTCAGCTTGGTGGCTTAAAAACTAACGAGTGTGTTTGGTCATTAAAAATCGGAAACTTGTAATTAAAATTATTTTTTTTTTATCAAACGATCCAAAAACAATTTCCTCTTATTCTTCGTCATTTTCTGATTCCAAAAACATATACATATGTTATATTTGGATTAAAAACAAGCTCTGAAAATTAAAGATATTCCCGCAGTGGGGCACTGCGGTTATGAAATTAAAGGCCCCTCCTGTTTTTGGAACCGCAGGAGCTTTTTAGTTTGCTGTTAGGTAGATTTTTGGTTCCTCTTTCCTGTCATGCTCTCTTTTTCTTCATGAATTCTTTTCTTTTTTCTGCCTTCTTGCTCATTCGCCTGTATTTTTTCCAAAAATCTCTTCTCTTGCCGCTTGTCTCGCGATTCATGTATAGTTTAATCTGTTAGTGTTCTGATGTAAGTCCAGCAGTAGATAGGTTAAGCCTATTTTAACATACTGGAAACTGGTAATCTTCCAGTAGGTATTAATTTAGTTTTACTAAAGCCTGCTGGGACACAAGTAATGGGTTAGTGCATTTGTAAACAGGAATCGCTTGACAAGTGGCCCCCTTCATTCCCCCCTTCCTCGTCCTGATATGGCTCTGCGTAGTCGGCTGGACGTTAAGCAACAAATAAATAAATAAATTAAAGATATAAAAATTATGATCAAAATTTAATTTTCGAAATCGTTTTAAAAACTATTTCATCTTATTCCTTGTCGGTTCCTGATTCCAAAAACATATAGATATGATATGTTTGGATTAAAAACACGCTCAGAAAGTTAAAACGAAGAGAGGTACAGTAAAGCACAGCGCAATCGCTACCGCGCCAAACAGGCTCGTCACTTTCACTGCCTTTTGCACTTGCGGCGGACTACGTTCAGTTTCATTCTGTGAGTTCCACAACTTGACTAAATGTAGTAATTTCGCCTTACGCGACTTGTTTTCATTTGTTTTCAGCATAGCAAAATAATGGTGTTAAAGTGTAGCATTGCCTACAATTTATTTGCACATCCACAAGTGAAATGTTTATCTTATCTCGCGCAAGAATATACGTTGAAAAAAAGTTTATTTGGAAAGCAGGAACATAACAATTCCTATTAGACAGTGTATAAAGTGCCATTTTTCAGTATGGACAATGTCTTATGACAGCTACATGGAGTAAGAAGCAGAAATGAGTACAACTACAAGGACTCACAAGAAAGAGGAAACTGTTGTATGTTTGTGTTTATTGGATCGAGTGTAGCAATTTTAAGCTTGGCGTAACAGTGTAGCAATTTTTTTAAACACGTAGCATGCTACTTTGAAAGCGTAGCTCCTCTGAAAGTGGCGTATAGCTGCCTAAATGGCGGGGTAAAAACGGTCATATAGTAAAAATCCATTCGTTCAAAAACACGAGTGTACGGTGGAGTTTCAGCCCACGAACGCAGGAGAAGAAGAAGAAAGTGTAACAGTTGGGAGCTCTGTGGATGTAAATAAATTTAGTGAGTTTTCAGTAACAGAGAGTTATATTACTGTCTTCTTGCTTGTTGACTGATTTGTTCCTATTTCACAATCTGTAAGTAAAGCTGGGAATGAAACAACATTTTGCAAATTTTTCTTTCTCATCTTACAGTGTGTGTGTGTGTGTGTGTGTGTAAGTGAGTGTGCATGTGTGTTTTCTCCTACCTAGCTCACTCTTGATGCCTCACTCAATCATCCTGAACTCAGGTCAAAATGAGTTCGGCTCATTCTCTCCCTGACAGGATGCCTTCAGTTTCAAACCGATTTTTTTTTTTACATATTTAGAGCTTTTTGGCTCACGTAAGTGTAGCCTATGCGATCGTAACTTTGTCTGTCTGTGCGTGCGTGCGTATGTGCGTGCGTGCGTGCGTGCGTGTGTATGTCTGTGGTAGAAACTCTAACATTTGAAGACGTCACATTACATTGACGTCACATTATGACGTAAGAGGGTTAGACGTTACGCGAAGGAAGTACTGAAAGTCTCGGTCATTATTATTTTGAGCGGGCCGAGACTAGTTGGCAGTCGTGTCCCTGTAAGTAGGCTACATGCAGACAGACAGATCTAGATCTAGTGTCTCGCTTTCTTGCACAGTTTCACCTATGCTCTTTCTGTGTGTGTGTGTGTGTGTGTGTGTGTTACTGTTTGTCGATTTCTTACGTGAGCCTTGATGGCTTCGCCTCTTGTTGTAATGTATTATGGATATAAGCAGATTCGCGATCGTCGATAATGATTTTTCATGGTGTTGTGTAATTTTTAAATTACAAAGGAATTGATTTGTAAGACAGTTTCGAGGGAGCTATTTTTTCGCGGCTGTATTTCCTGTGCAAACAACTCTAAATATGGCAAAAGTGTCACGTGATAATCAACCGTTTGGTTTCGGCGTTTGCTGAAGCAGACGATTTTTTCTGTAGTGATGCAACCATATATTACGGTCTCCTTCCGGCAGCAGTCCCAAAATGTCGACTTGTTTTGACCTTAGAACGATGTCTTTATCATAACTGTGAAGAACAGAACGGAGATCACTGTCGAAGTCGGCCAATCTGCAATGATTTTCGTCTCGCGAACACTGATCTCAAATTTAGATCATGCTCGCGAAAAACATATGGGAGATAACTCTGTATTCCTAGTTTTGATAGATTCGCGTAGGACTGTTGCGTCCGGTCAGGGAGAGAATGAGCCGAACTCATTTTGACCTGAGTTCAGGATGTCACTCCATCTCAAACAATCATATCAAGAACAAATTATTAAACTCTGATGTATCCAAATGTCACTCATGGTTCATTTCATACAATAAAACAATTCAGTGGGTTTCTTGCACTCTACTTTCTTTCACACATATTCACAACTTAACGATATATATAACATCAGCATAAATACAGGCTTCTGGTGAGAAAAACAAAGGGGACGGAAATGCAGCTTAGTTCAGCAGACACAGAAGGGCGTCCTATGTTTTCCTCCAGTTTGGAACGGCCCTGCAAGAAAGATGAACATCGTCAACAGCCAGAATCTGAGCCTATGGTGCTTCACTTTGTACCAAAAATCACACAAAAGGAGCTCTACAATTTTGTTACCTGAAAGATTTCATGATAAACAGGTTCTGGGCTGATACTATTTATCTACCAACTGTCCCACATTCATGTATTTCATCCATTTATAAGGCTCAAGAAAAGACAATTTAAGATGTTTCTTGACATGTTCCCAAAGGATTGTCTCTCTCTGACTCCTGTGCTGATTGATACAATCTTCAATAGTTTTCGCATAACGTCAAGTAGCATGCTCCCCATCTTTTAAATGTTTAAGGAAACTAAAACAAAAAAGTGTTAAGTTTAGGCTTGTTTTTGTAATCTTATGCATAAAAAGGACAATTTCACAGAAAAGATTCACCTTTCACTTCAAATGAAGTGTCATAGCATTGATCTCCCCTCTAACAAAAATTAAAAAAATAAAAACAAAAGTGCCTGCTCACCTGTGGGGCATTTGCAACACCTGTCCTCCCCCACTGGAGCTTTTGTCTTTCAACCGTGACTTCCATCCTGCTGTAGGTTGTAACAGTCGTGTTGGGTCTCTCTCTACCTCCACCTGGGTAAGAAACAAGTCATTTTATACTTCAGAGACAACAAGTTAAAGTGGCCACAACCAGATGAACAAGAAGAGCAAACGCTCGATCGAGTCACTTTCGCAGTTCTGAATATTATATGAGGCATCAGATGGACAGGAAGAAATTGCTATTCACAACACAATGAGTCACGTTCACATAAAATTTGAGCCCGGTCACTTTTATAGTTTCCGAGAAAAGCCCAACGTTAAGTTGTGTGTTGCGGAACAGAAAAGGCTAGTTATCTCCCTTGTTTTTCTGATAACGTTCGTAAAAGGCTACAGATGTAAATACTTTGATGTAAAGAATAATCCTACAAAGTTTCAATCACATCCGATGAACTTTGTCAAAGATATAAAATGTCTAATTTTTCCTTTGACGCTGACCTGTGACCTTGAAAAAGGTCAAAGGTCAACGAAACCATCGTTAAAGTGTAGAGGTCATTGGAAGTCACGACTAAACAAAATATGAGCCCGATCGCTTTGATAGTTTCCGAGAAAAGTCCAACGTTAAGGTGGTGTCTACGGCCGGATGGCCGGCCGGCCGGCCGGCCGGCCGGACAGACTAACACTGACCGATTACATAGAGTCACTTTTTCTCAAGTGACTCAAAAATTGTGCAGACGTGATTTTATGGAGAACAAAATCACAAGCACATCTCATGTTCTGGAAAAACCCGGGTATTTGTGCGGTTGACTCAATGACTGATATGTCACACTTCCACACAAGCAATTTTGAGGTCGGCTGATGTTATGCACTTTACTTGTCACTTCAACCCTGGTCTTCTTGGAGAAATAAATGTCACTAGTGTCACATGTTTCTTAACATGTTCCCAAATAAAGCTGAGGTCATACATACAGTTTTTACATTCAATGTTCAAAGTCCATTTCTTGGGCTATGAATGGAAATTGTGCCTGCACATTGCTGTTTACTTACACATACAAGAAATAAACATAAGATGGCAAGTCACACCCCAGCTGAACGCCACTGCCTTAAAATAAAAACTACACTGTGTCTCTCAAGAAATGAAAGACGGTACAGTCAAAGTGTCCTTGCAGTCACATCTAAGTTAACACAAGGAAAAGAATATTACAAACATACACACAAACACAGACACACACACAAAAAAACACACACACACACAAACATAAAACTGCTCTGCTTCTGTGCATGCTCTACGTACATGACTCTTTAGTCGTTCAAGCTGTCGTTCCTTCTCTCTCTGTTGATTCTCTTTTTCTGCCTCCTTGGCCAACTTTTCCTGCAGCCTGCTCAAATCCTGAAACACCAGAGTGGGGGTGTTAATAAGCAGAAATTCAGCTACTGATGCAAGTGAAAAATAGCTTTTGCAAAGCAACCAGTAAAACTAAAACCTACAGGTACTGACTGCAATGCGCTTATGTTTTGATACATCAGCAACACCAACACATCATCACACACACGTGTTTGTACACACACACACACATACACACACACACACATATACACATCCACATACACACACATATTCACATACCCACATACACACACATATTAGAAGCCACAATCCATACCCTGCTCCTGAATTTGACGATTTCTCTGGCCGACTCCTGATGTCGGCGCTCAGTATCCTGCCTTTTACGCAGTTCATTTTGTTGCTGGATGAAAGATTCCTCCTCCTCTCTCTGACGACGGAACTCCTCTACCTGTGCTCGAATCTCAATCTGCATGCACATCGTTAGCAAAACAAGTCAATCTCTACAAAAATGTTGAAGAAGCTGAGCATGGGATTCTTGGGGAGATGCCAACTTGCACACATTCCATTTTCTTACAATATCATATTTCAGCATTGAGGTTTTACTCAGGAGAAGAAAAAAATCAAAAGTTGACTTAATATAAAAACAAGCATGAGAAAAACATTGCATAAAATTCAAAATGTGAGGAAAATATGGTATCGTAGGACTGAAGAAGATTTAACAGTACTGAATATAGACTGATCGATGGAAGACATACCGTATTTGACGGATTACAAGACGCACCGTTTTATAGGCCGCGCCCCCGACTTTTAACAAAAAAATTGGGACGAGCCACGTATAGGCCGCATCACTATATTAGCCGCCGTCAAAAAAAATATAATCAGATCGTGTCAATCAATCAAAACAACCAGGCAAACGAAAGTACGATATTTGGCGAAATCGGCTTCGAGAATAAACAAGTCAAACAAAGAAGAAAAGTGAAAAAGTTTGAAGAAAAATATCACACACACACAATTTGTAACCAACACACACATGTAGTCCCGCCCGGAATAAGCTTTTTTGGGATGATTTACGACTTTTGCGCACATTTCGAGCAGACGAAAACACAACATGGCGGCTCTCGCTCCTCCAACTATCGAGAGACACAAAAAAACAAAATCTCGCACGCGCGAGATCCTGATACATCCGGTGTTTCTCTGTACGCTATCTTGTCACAACGACTTGTTGACAAATGAAGATTCGCGAAAGAAAGAGAAAAGCGCCGAGTCTTGAGTAGAGAGCTAATAAAGTACCGGTAATCGCTAATCGAGCGAAATGAAAATCCGCGGCGACTTCCATTAGGTGAATGCTATTCAAGTTTAGGTAACGTTTTTGCCGCATCTTTTCATAAGCCGCAATGCGATTTTTTTTTTTTAAAAGTCGCGGCTTGTAGTCAGTCAAATACGGTAATTAATTTTCTTAGTATTCAACATTAATTTGAACCCAACTTTCAGTTCTCAATCAGCAGCAAAACAATCAAACTGTGAGCAACACACATACAACAGCAAAAAAAGCATTTAAGGATTCAGGAAATGTAATAGAAACTTTGCACTAAAAGACTGAGAGAAAACTGAAAGACTGAGAAGAACACATTTTCGTAGTTTGTGGCATACCTGGCGTTTCTTTTCCTCCTCGTGTTTCTTGACTTTTGCCATCTCCTCCCTCATCTTCTTCTCTTCAGACATGGCCTTCTCCAGTTCCTTCTGGACCTGAAGGGAAAAGAAAATGTATGTCACTAGTAATCTGATAAATATGACTTGTTTTTAAGCTGACCAAACTATATGGCAGTCGACAGGAGTTGGAGAAAACGACAACATTTATCTCCAGTGCTGGACTGATCGTGTAACCTCTGCGAACGCCAAGAAGAAGAAGAAGAAGCTGTCATTTAGTCCTTTCATTGACCTTTTTTTCTTATCCTACTGGGAAAAGCAGTCACAGAATTTTATTTGGTCTGAAATTAATCATACAATACAGTGAAACCCCCCTTTCAAGATCCCCTAATTTAAGACTCCCTCCCTTTTAAGATATTTTTTTCTGACTTTCTGTTCATAACCTCTGTAAACGTACCCCCATTCTAAGACTCCCTCCTTTTTAAGACCTGGTTTTCTCAGACTTTCTGTTCATAACCTCTGTAAACGTACCCCCATTTTAAGACCCCCTGCTTTTTAAGACCAGATTTTCTCACATTTGTGGAGGTCTTTAAAAGGGGAGTTCCACTGTAATGGGAAAAATTAAATAAAGGTGTTGAATATGAGCTTTTATACCTACGCATATATACCTTAGATATATACATTACACATATGTTGTGAGCAAAACTAATGAACAAGATATATGTACAACTCATGAATAGATTGAGAAGGGATACCAAATAGCAATAACTCACAAAAGAAAACAGAAACGGACACCACAGACCTCAAAGTTTCTGACATTATGGAATTACAATATCATGACTTTCGCAAACTGTATGATTTTTTTTAGTGAAATTGTACTCTAAAATGGCTTACGAGTTTATGCATTCCCATATCACACGGCAATATTCCTTACCTTCCAAGAATTAAGCTGAGAGAAACGTTCTCTCTTTTCCTGGTCAATCTTTTCCTGAAGCTTCTTTTTCCTATTTGCTTCCTCTTCCTCGTCCTCTTCTTCTGTTTTACTTTCTTGGGCTTTTGTCAGAATATCCTCTTTCTCCTCCTGGTCAGAAGATAATAAAACAAAGATGGTATAATGTCATCCCACTGCATTTGTTGGCTTTTGTGAATTTCATTAGCTTTAGTAGACAGACACTTGTGTGCACTTGTCTGCACAGCGAATGAAATGCACATACACACACACACACACACTACTGTACACACACACATAGGCATGCATGCACAGGCATGTACACACACACACACACACACACACACACACACATAGGCATGCATGCACAGGCATGTACACACACACACACACACACACACACACACTGACACACACACCGCATACACACTGACACACACCGAATATACACACACACACACACACACACACACACACACACACACACACACACACTCAGTGACTCACACACAGTGTCAAGCCCCTTTGACAGCCCCATAACTTTTACATAATCAGAAGCAAACAAATATCACATAATAGGCATAAGTTATACCTGTCTTCACTTTCAAACCTTTATACACTGCTCTTCTTGTGGCTTTCATTAGATTTAGGTTTACATAAGAGGTCCCTCTACTGAAAACATTATGAAAAAGAATAACCTTTGTTCCACAACAAGGCAATTTTAGAAGAGTAACCCTGATGCTAACGTCTTTTCTCTCATATTAGGCACAAAAGGACTAGTTTAAAAGAAACATTTTTGTATGTGTATTTGGTATAGCGTATTGTCCAAGGGTAATTCCCTCAAGGAAATTCGGGCTGCAGGCAGAAAAAGAATTGCGCTCCCCAATTATTTTTTCCGCTTCATTCGCCTATTTGTGTTTTGCAAGCCCTTAGACTTTTGCTGTGAGCTTAGGATCCATACAATTACCATGCACATGTGTTTGGACACCTGGAAGAGTCTGCACAAAGTTGACTCTTAGAGATAAATTCCTCGCCAAGAGCCGCGATTGAACCAATGCCGATAGCAACGAACTGGTAATAAGGCCAGCGCGCTACTGACTGAGCTACATCCCTGCCCCTGTACCCTGACACTAACCTCTTTTTGCTCCCTCCAGTGCTTGATGCTGTCTTTCTTCTGCTCTTTGAGGAAGAGATATTCCTGGTACCACGTCTCATGCTCCCTGATCTCCTCCTCTGTCTTGGTGGGTATGGGTCCCTTCAAGTGGTCCAGGAACATGATACGACCCTGTGAAACATGTGGTTTAGATACTAAAGCGATCAGTGATTTGAACTTCTTGCAAGGAAAAGTTATCATTTTAGCCAATCCAAAAACTATTCATTCGCTTGCGGCTTTGTGGCAGGCGGAAGAAAAAATCAGTCAGATAAGTTTTCGTTATTGTTTGTCTCTGCACTTAAAAGACCGTTTGGTCGATATATTTGTGAATGTATTGTTTTGTCAATAACAAACGTTCCAACAACCTACCTTTCTTGTTTTTTGATTCTTCATTTATTATTATAGCCATTTTCCATGAAGATATCATGCAAACACAAGTTACACCACTACTCCTTGCTAGTATGTAGTGTTGTCCAGACAGTGTGGAAGTATGATGTCAATCAAGGCTTCGCTGAGAGTACTATGTCATTCCTATTCTTCAGAATGTCGAGACGCCAATTACAATCATAATAGGTGTGAGGAATGCGTCTCGTGGTACAATATGGTTTTACTTCTGAAAGCGCATAAAGAAGAATTACTCAGGATAAGTAACTGCAATTTCCTATACTCAAACTGACAGTTTACAAATCTCAGTCAAACCTTTTTATGTAAAAATTAAAAAGCGTTTCTTAAATATAATGATAAAAAAAATACCATGCAACCAATCAACCAAACAAAAATATGCAACTGACCTTATATCTATTTCTGAACTTCAGAAAAGTTCCATGGTCATATTCGTCCCAGCCCCCTCGGTGGCCTCCTGACTGTTGCAGAAATTTCTGAAAATAAAGCAATGTCAATGAAACCAATGGCACAATGGCAGCATAAAAAAGAATATATAATACTGCACCAAAATCAAGCCAGGTAAAAAATTATTTTTTTAAAAAGGCATGCATGTACACACGCAATCTGTCTCTCATAGCTATTACACCATTAATGACAAGTGGGAATTGCTGAACTGATGATCCTTTGTGCAGCCAGCTGCATGACACTTCAACCCGGCAATAAAAAAGTTTAAAAAAGCAGAGGCAACACACACACAAACACACACACACCAGTTTTCATACTGTCCCACACAAGTCATGATTTGAATCCCTTAAAATCCTGTCAAATGAAGCCAAAGAAATGTATCAGCAACTTTAAACCTCAGCTATTCTCGTGGACTTCCCAAGGTTTTAACATATGCTGTGAATTTTGGGGTTCTTGGCACAGGCCAACTCTTAAAGTTTCATCATCATTCTTGCATCTGCCACATTTGTCAAACAAGTCAACCAGCAACAAATAAAATTAGATGAACTGCTTCACTTAAAAGATGCACCTGGTAGCTTACCTATACAGATCACTGGCTCAATCCTTTGGGATCTGATCTTATTTCCATTAAAATTTATATCATGCCACCATAGCAATCCCAGGGGTGAAAGCTGAGTTTTCAAAATCAGGAAAAAATTGAATGGTATTCAGATGACCCTTACATTTTAGATTTTTGTTCTCACATTGTTTCTTCTTGGTTGCTTTGAGAATCCAGAAAATCTGGCAGGAACTTGTCTTCAAATCAGGATTTTTGAATTTCTGATGGGAAATTTGTTGCTGCAATTCAGAACTCACTTCAAACGCAGCTACTTCTGGCGGAAGATCCTTGGTGATATCCCTTGCACTGGCCAGAGGGCGTTGTGTTGTGGCAGAGCGATGAGTCAGAGAAGCAGGATCATTGGCTGCCTGGGCCCACGTCTCAAACTTACGTTCCAAAGCCTGAAGTTCCTGGTTGATAGTACGCTCCTCTCGAAGCAGCTCTTCATACCTGAGGGAACAAAGAGAGATACCGGTGGAGTGATCTTCAAACATATTTTATCTCATAACATACCCAAATATTCTGCTGAATATCAAGTAAATTTGCTTGAAATTGATCAATGTAGCAAATTCAACAAAGGCAATGATTTGACTGCAAATGAAATGATGCCCTGCCAAGTTCTAGGACCTTTCCAGAACCTAGCTGATGCCTGCCAAATTATCTTAGAAGGAAATTCTTAACCTAGATCATGTGTTCAAACTCTGTGATAAAGACTTCGAGAGCCTGTGAACATGACACAGCAGGCAATATATTTAATTTCTAAACAACAAGGTGAGTAATCTGGAATGTTGCTAATCAAAAAACTCTAAACCAGTCAGCTTTCTGCTGTCCATACAAGAATTCTCTTATATCAGTAATGGTGTTTTAACACTAAATGTGTCACTGAACAAGCAACCTTTTAACCAGGCAGAAATATATCCCTTGTTTTTTGTTATACCTTGTATTACCATACTGTTCATATACATCACTTTTTTTTTTAAATATTCAAACTGGGAGTTTTAATTTCAAAATAAAAAGGTTAAAAACAATTGCATTTCTGAAAATAAAGAGCCTTCACATTTTTGTTTCATATCAACTTTCCACCTGTGTCAGTTTTCATTTTGACTGTACAAAACACAAAAGGACACAGCTACAATCAATCATGACACAAAAGTACTATACCTAATTAGAAAGGGGTTTTAAATAAATGTTGTGAAGAGAGAACAAAGACTTACTTCTGTTTTTGTTCCTCCTTGAAAACATTTATTGCTCCCTCAATTTCTTCCATGATCAGTTTTAGCCTCTCAACAACTGGAAACGAGAAAGAAAAATTGTCAAAAGAAGTATTTCTTGTACATGTATAGCATACCAAGCAATTATCCTACTCTCATAGTAAACTCAACATGATTTGGAAACACAAACAAAAGACAGTCCTTCAAAATACAAACAAACAAACACAACACACACAAATCTGAGCAAACAACAAACACATGGAAGAAGTACTAAATTATGGTGAAACTATCATCTCTCCCAAACAACAACAAATAAAATCCAGACAGACAGGAAAAAACACTCCCACATACAGACACTGTGACAGTCACACACACACACACACACACACACACACACACACACACACACACACACACACACACACACACACACACACACACACACACACACACACACACACACACACACACCATTCATACTCAAATTCCTTCAACATTTTCAGTTTCTCAACCACAACCCTCCATGGCTATCAGGATGTTATTGTTAAAATGACAAAAACTCATAAACCCCAAATCAAACACTCATCCTAAAACGATTGGATTGATGAGACTTTACATTCTGGTGTTGGCTTGATGTGTGTCAACTCCTTGTGGAACCTCTTCACCATGTGATTTGTTTTTGCCAGTTGCTGCTTCATATGCTCAACTGTAAAATAAAATTTAAAAAAAGAGACACAAACAATCTTAAATTCATATGGGTTTCTGAAGAAAAACAACAAAAACAAAGACATCTCCGCATCCACCAGCTGCTTTCTCATTGTCAAAACACTCATGGTTGTGTATCAATATTTAAACCACACACACACACACACACACACACACACACACACACACACACACACACACACACAGGATCATAGAAGCAAGTCAGCGTATAAACATCAGCCAATTAACCTATCAAGGAAGTCCAAGGTAATTTTCTCCCAGAGAATCTGTTTGAAACATGAACCACAAATGAAAGCCTGATACTAATTCAGTGGCAACTTAAAGATTAAAACCGGCATACATTATGTCTACCGTACAGTCAAAAGCAAACATTCCATTGGAGTAGATTGTTTTCCTCTTTCAGGAGTACCAGTTATTCAGTATAGTCTCTTGAAAACTAAAAAATGATCAAATCTTTAGAATACCAGTTTACCACCTCTCCCAAACGCTGGTTCCCGCAAACACATATTATCACAGGGCCGGACTACCGGGGGGGTTATGGGGGTTGCGCAACCCCCCCCCCCCCCCCTAGCCTAAACATGTACCTTACTTATTTAATTTTTTTTATTATTGCTTATTTTATGCCGTTTCATGCAAGGAGCGACCATTTTCCTATCTCAGATTATGACCTACCCATCAGCTTCAGGGGGCTTCGCCCCCTGACCCCCACAACAAAGGGGGGGGAGGGGGGGGGTTTCTAGGCTTTCCGGACCCCCCTCCCCAGCCAAAAAATAAAAATATTGAATGAGGTATGCATTTCTTTATTTTACATTGAGTTTCAATTTTTGGGGTATTAATCAGTGACAAAATCTGCTGCCTGAAACTGGTAATGATCATCCTCAGAATGCACCAGATTGCACCATTTTGCAATTCAAAATTTTCCGGGGGGGCATCCCGGACCCCCCTAGCAAGCTAGGCGCTTTGCGCCGTCGGCTCGGCGCTTTGCGCCGTCGGCTCGGCGCTTCGCGCCTTCACACCCATATCTTCACAATATACTTTTGAAAAAAACACCCATAAAATGAACTGATCCGCCCCTGCCGCCAGGGGGGACATCCCCCTGGGCCACCACTGGCAACCCCCCCCCCCTCCTCTTCGCCTAGTCCGGCCCTGTATCATATAAAATACACAAATGATACTTTGACAAGCTGGCATCTTACGCTCATTCTTCGTCTCTTCAATGAGTTTGGTATTCGTTTCTTCCAGAGTACAAAAGTCTTTCCGAAAGTCGGAGCGTTTGCTGAACACATGAGTAGATCTTTCTCTTTCCATGGCTTGAATTCTGGAAGAAGTTGACATAAAAACAGGTATACATTTGAGATTATAAGATTATAATTATTTAGAAGCAAAATCAGAAAGAATGATTGCACTAATTCAAACTAAGACACATGGTTATATATTACGAACACGGAACACTAACTCTGGATTTACGTCATACAAAAAGATTATTTCTGATTGTAATAATAAATTAACCAGCAAGAACTTAGATACCCCATCAAATAGCCTACCCTGTTTTTTTCCCTGCGATTCTTGACTTTTCACCATATCTAGAAGTCTGTATGTTAAAGCCTATCAGGTGCATTTTTTTTTATTCACACGACAGTGAAATTGTGTGGATTGTTAATCTGTGTCATTTTATTTGATTTTATCCCTTTACAATACACAAACTTAAATATGTGTGGAAAAAAGAGAAGAGAGGGAAGGAGGGGAGAATGAATGAGAGAGAGAGAGAGAGAGAGAGAGAGAGAGAGAGAGAGAGAGAGAGAGAGAGAGAGAGAGAGAGAGAGAGAGAGAGAGAGAGAGAGAGAGAGAGAGAGAGAGAGCTTACTGGATGTCTAGTTTGTGAAGTTCTCTCATAATCTCTGCTTTCTTCTTTTGGTCAGCTTTGTTTTTTTCCACTTCCATTCCTGCTGGACTGGTCACAACTTCCTACAAGCATGACAACATATTTTGTGAGTATATATATATACTAGAGGAATACCCGGCTTCGCCGGGGTGAATCGCGAGACAGAGACAGACAGCGTGGCGGTTCACCACAATCACCTTTGAAGGCGAAGTCCTGTCAAACGGGATTGAGAATGTTCGAGCTTATTTCTTAGCCCTATATTATCTGTTGTGGCTTCTCAAATGCCAGAACATACAGACAGACAAAAGCCGCTAGACCCCATCACAAACAGAACTCTATAATCCACAGGTGTTGCTTACACACACACACAAACACACACACAGAGAAGCCGTATATATATATATGTATATCTATATATATATACGACTTGTGTCTGTCTGTGTGTGTGTGTGTGTGTGTGTGTGTGTGTGTGCGCGATGCACGGCCAAAGTTCTCGATGGATCTGCTTCAAATTTGGTGGGCATATTCAGGTACACCCGGGACAGGACACAACCTGGTCGATATTTCAACATGTGCTCTCAGCGCGCAGCGCTGAACCGATTTTGGTTCCACCTCAGCTACCCGGGCCCCCATACCGACACACCAAAGCCAAAGTTCTCGGTGGATCTTTTTCAAATTTGGACACCGTATTCAGCTACACCCCGGACACAATATCATCGATGAGATATTTCAACTCGTGCTCTCAGCGCGCAGCGCTGAACCGATTTTGGTTTTTCTGTTCATTTCACCATTCCCAGTAACTCTTCCTTATCTTCTCCAGTGTTTTGCGTTTATCTCCCTTCCTTCGTGTGGCTTCAATCCATATTCCCGTTTCAGTCTACGTTACTATTTTTAGAATGTCACTGCGCTGTCCAGAACGCTTCCCTTGCACCTTCTTCTTCTTCTTCTGCGTTCGACGGAATTCTTTTGCACCCGTAAGTTGTTCTTACTGTCAAAGTGAAAAGGTCGAATCAATTTATAGCCACGCGAAAAATACACTGTCACCTATCTCTATATATTTATAGACTAGAGGAATACCCGGCTTTGCCGGGGTGAATCGCGAGACAGAGACAGACAGCGTGGCGGTTCACCACAATCACCTTTGAAGGCGAAGTCCTGTCAAACGGGATTGAGAATTTCAGAGCTTATTTCTTAGCCCTATATTATCTGTTGTGGCTTCTCAAATGCCAGAACATACAGACTGACAAAAGTCGCTAGACCCCATCACAAACAGAACTCAATAATCCACAGGTGTTGCTTACACACACACACAAACACACACACACACAGAGAAGCCGTATATATATATGTATATCTATATCTATAAATATATAGAGATAGGTGACAGTGTATTTTTCGCGTGGCTATAAATTGATTCGACCTTTTCACTTTGACAGTAAGAACAACTTACGGGAGCAAGGGAAGCGTTCTGGACAGCGCAGTGACATTCTAAAAATAGTAACGTAGACTGAAACGGGAATATGGATTGAAGCCACACGAAAGAAGGGAGATAAACGCAAAACACTGGAGAAGATAAGGAAGAGTTACTGGGAATGGTGAAATGAACAGAAAAACCAAAATAGTAACGTAGACTGAAACGGGAATATGGATTGAAGCCACACGAAGGAAGGGAGATAAACACAAAACACTGGAGAAGATAAGGAAGAGTTACTGGGAATGGTGAAATGAACAGAAAAACCAAAATCGGTTCAGCGCTGCGCGCTGAGAGCACGTGTTGAAATATCTCATTGATGATATTGTGTCCGGGGTGTAGCTGAATACGGTGTCCAAATTTGAAAAAGATCCACCGAGAACTTTGGCGTTGTGATGTGGTCTAGCGGCTTTGGTGTGTCGGTATGGGGGCCCGGGTAGCTGAGGTGGAACCAAAATCAGTTCAGCGCTGCCCGCTGAGAGCACGTGTTGAAATATCGACCAGGTTGTGTCCTGTCCCGGGTGTACCTGAATATGCCCACCAAATTTGAAGCAGATCCATCGAGAACTTTGGCCGTGCATCGCGCACACACACACACACACAGACAGACAGACAGACAGACAGACACAAGTCATATATACATATAGATATATTATATATATATTAGGCAAAAAAAAAAAATAGGTGTGGTTACGGTAACATAGCCAAAAAAAATAGGGTAGGAAGGTAGGCAATCACTTTTCTTTTAAAACTTTTTTTTCTAATGTGTACAAATTAAACCTACTTGACAGGAATATAAGTGTGCGACTCAGGCGATTTCGCTTTTATTGCGTTTTCTGCACTTGGTTTTTTTGTTTTTTTGGGTTTTTTTTGACAAATGTAATAAAAAGTTATAGGGTCGGCCCCTAAAAATAGGGTAGGTCGGGTTACCGTAACCACACCTATTTTTTTTTTAGGCCTTATATACCTCCAAATAAATCAAACCGTCTATCTGTTTAATTTCAAAATCAATCCATGCAAAATTCATTTTAATCACATTGCTAAATATTTATTATATCTTTTGTGTTGATAATAATCCCAATTACCCATATCAAACTTTGAAACCTAAATTTCAATGAGAGGACTTCTGATGTGTTTGTCCTGGGGACATTTGAAAACTTTTTTCTCTCCAGCAAATAAAATATAAACTGACATTAGACAAAACTGTAGTACAGGAGCTGGATGTGCAGGTGAATTAATGGCCTAAAAAAAAAATAGGTGTGGTTACGGTAACCCGACCTACCCTATTTTTAGGGGCCGATCCTATAACTTTTTATTACATTTGTCACCCCCAAAAAAAAACGAGTGCAAAAAACGCAATGAAAGCGAAAGTGCCCGAGTCGCACACTTATTTCCCTGTCAAGTAGGTTTAATTTGTACACATTAGAAAAAAAAGTAAAAAAAAAAAAAAAAGTGATTGCCTACCTACCTACCCTATTTTTTTTGGCTATGTTACCGTAACCACACCTTTTTTTTTTTTTTTGCCTTATCGTGAAAAACAAGCCTCACAGACAGAAATCAAAGGGAGGTTACAATACAAAATTCAAGAAATACAATACATGTACTGCTATTCCGGTATTTTTGTGTGTGCATTTGCATTTGTGGTAGGCCTTTTTTTCTTCTTTTATCAATAAAGTAAAAACAGAACCACATGCCAGATGACAGCCACGGGAGCATGCTCTGACTTTGGAATGATAAGAAGGAATTATTTTATTATCTAGAATACCAAGCAATTTTAATAAAAATAGCCCCATGTGAGGTTCGTTGTCACAGTGAACGAATCTTAAAATGTTTGTTCTCCTGTCATAATGTGGTGCCACTTCCGCAGTCAATTTCATAAACAAAAACACTCTGTTCTGCATTTTGATAAAATATAACATGAATTAATAATTGAAATGCACTACAGATCTTCTATTGAATTCAAATGGGTTACGGGAGTTGCGTATCTTCAGATTCGGCCGCAGGCTTCTTATACTCAGGATGTTTACTGTAGAGCTTCTTATTCTTAAGAAATGAATTCCAATGCAAATGCATGGTTTCTGGTAGTTGGTAGTCAAGAACAAAGAAGCAGTAACTGAGTAAGAGAGATTTTGTCTTCTTCTTTTCTTCTATATACTGAGGCAATTCCTATACAGGCAATCTATCCTTATTGGTTGGTGCGCCTTTGGTCTATAGATTGAAACTAGTGTATAGTGTACCTATGAAAATAGTAAAACACAAGACAAGTGCGTTGGTAGGCAAGCTACTTTGGGGAAATCGGACGGTAGGACTTCTTAACGTGTCGGTAAAATGATCCTGAATTAACCAGTAAACACAAACTGATATTTTTATGTTCACTTAGTAAAAACATAATTTTTTTTTAAAGAACACAGGCACGAATGTGTCAGAAAACATCGGAATCTACATTTTGTTTTGCTAACCTGAGCACCAGAGGCCGCCATTTTGACGCTAATGTTACCTAAAAACGTGGAATACACTGCACAGGAAATACACTTTGTGGGCGTGTTTTAATTTTGAAAGCGTATTATACCTAAAAGAGTGTGTCCACATTTTGTGAGTTATCCACACGAGTATGACATTTCAAAGTATTTGAACATTTAGTTTTTTTGTGGGGGACAAATGGTACTTTTTGAACAACCTGTAGCAGACGTGTTTCGCCAGCAATGGCTTCCAACGAAAGTGCGCCGCTGCTTCTCTTCCGTGAAAACAGCAAGGCGGAATTTCTTTCTGCGTGTGAATTACTTCTCCGACTGGCAGACAATGTGTTGGAGAATCCAGACGAGCACAAGTACCGGCGCATCCGAATCGCCAACCCCCTTCTTGAGTCCAAACTTCTACCAGTTATTGGGGGGATGGAATGCCTGTTTGAGATGGGGTTCGTGGAGGTGGGAGCCAGAGTTTGTTTTGTTTGGCATCATTGGTGTTTTTTCTGGTCATATTATGCGCAGATGTTGATTGGACTATAGAGTAGCATATGTTGATGAATGGTTGACCTTTCCCTGTGATTTCTTGAATGACGGACTTGCTGTAGAAAGTAGAAGAGGCATACAGATCTAGAAGGCCAAGTTGAAATTCACAATCCAAATAAACTTCTGGACTGGAGTTGCTATCAAGGCGTGTGGGATGTTTTCAAGTGGGAAGGAATCTGTTACTGGTTTCTGCAATCAGTAGATGGAAAAAGTAATTTAAAACTCATGTCACTGACTAGTGAGAACAGATTTCCCGCACTGCCAACACCCAAATTTAGATTAAGAGGATTGAGCTTTACTAACACGTATAAAATATCTTTAAAAAAAAAAAAGAGCATTTATCAGCAGCAGTGGTCCAAATAAAAACGTGATGGTCAGAAGACCTCATACATGTCAAAACTTAGGGTTAGTCTGACGGTCAACTGGCCAGGGGTCAGACCCATGCATCAGGCCTAAAAAAAAAAAATAGGTGTGGTTACGGTAACCCCACCTACCCTATTTTTAGGGGCCGACCCTATAACTTTTTATTATATTTGTCAACATAAACACACAAAAAACAAGAAAAAGAGTGCAGAAAACGCAATGAAAGCTAAAGCACTCGAGTCGCACACTTATTTCCCTGTCAAGTAGGTTTAATTTGTACACATTAGAAAAAAAAGAGTGATTGCCTACCTTCCAACGCAATTTTTTTTGACTACGTTACCGTAACCACACCTATTATTTTTTTTGTGTGCCTCAGATTAAAAAAAAGTATACGTCAGAGACTGTAGACCAAAGCCTGGGAATAACACTGCTTTTATGCTTTCAATGTTTCATGTTGCAGAATACGTAGTAACATTCTTGACCATAATGACAAAATACTGAAAAGAATAAACAGTCACATAATTGTGTGTACCAGACGCTTTTAGTTCATGAAGAGTCTGCCTTTCAGTATCAGCAGATTAACACCCAAAATTCACAACAATTGTTAACTTTAAATGTAATTCTGTGTTGATTTTAGGATGGTGAGTACCTGACATTGCCTGCTGACAGCAGCCTGAGAGTGTTGCGTCAGGTGAGAAACGAGCTATCTAGTCTGTGCAAGTCAGCAGCCACTGCAGAAGAGAACCCTCCATTGCAGACTTCTCCTGGCAGCTGTGAGTGAATAGACTTTTTTTCAGAAATAACTGTCATGATTTTCAAGAGATGTGGCAGAATAAGCACCCCAGCCATCGAGACAAGCGCCAATGCGTTGAAAAGCGACAAAGTCGCTTCTGGCTTGCTTAGACCTACTATCGTGACGAACAACTATCTGTGATGTGTATTGTTATGCAGCATGTGCTAAATGTGTTACTTTCCTTTTGAAAATATTCTCATTGAAGTTCACGATTTGTTGTGGCAATGAATGATCGCTGGCCCGCAGTGTTCACCGACAAAGTTTTGACTGTCATGTGGGTTTGGCTTGAGTAAGTTAAGGAAAACAAATGTGTCAAGTGCACATAACACAAACATCAGAGCAATGCCAGGCCTAAGCCGGCAAGCAGCTAGTTTGTTGCTTGGCCATGTGCCTTGATGTCTGGGGGGAGGGGGGGGGGGGGGAGGGGGGGGGGGAGACTTACTCTGCCTCACCACTGGAAAATCCAGCCAGAGTTCTTTCTGGACATCGTCTATTGTCAATTAAATAAATGAAGTTGTCCTAGCTGAATTTACAGTTCACCAGAGCACAGTGCTAAGACGAATGTGTTTGTGTGAGTTTTAACATGTATGTCTAAGCAGCAACTTAAAAAGCGTGGATGTTGTTTGTGCTAAGAGAAAAAAAACACGTGAAGGTTCATCCTTCATGATTTCATTGACAATCTTTGAACTGTATTCTATCAGTAAAGTAGTGCAAGCCTCTTGCAGAGATGGTATTCTCATGTCATACTGAAAATGTCAAGTTCCAGAAGATTAAACTTGTACTATGTTGCAAGCCCCTGGAGCAATTTTTTGATTAGTGCTTTTGTGAACAAGAAACAATTAACAAGTGGCTCTATCCCATCTCCCCCCCCTTTCCCCGTCGCGATATAACCTTCGTGGTTGAAAACGACGTTAAACACCAAATAAAGAAAGAAATAAAGAAAGAAGATTAAACACTTCTTCCTTACTGTTGTCTATCACAGCTGCAAATTCAGACTTTCGCCAGGAATCGACCTTGGCAACATCAAGCACAAGAAGGTGCTCATCTAGGGAAGAGACAAGCGCTGCAGCAAGGCCAGAGGAGAGTAGTAACCTGCAAAATACAGGAGCTCGACCCAAAACAACACCACCAGTGTCAGGAACTCTGCCTGCAAGACCAGAAGCCAGTGGTGCAGCTGGAAATGTGGGAAACGTTTCCGCCAGGCCCCAAGGGGCAGCAGCAGCTACGTTGCTTAATCGTCCGTTTGTACCCACTGTGCAGGCTCGACCAACACAAACTATAGAGGACCTTAGAGTGAGTTTTGTTTGTCTTGCTGTGGAGATTGATGTTTCTGTTGTGTGTTTTAGTTTCTGACATTTTTTGGGTTACTTTTTGACTGTTCTCCAACAGAGTGATTTCATTCGGTCTCCATTATTTAATGTTTTTCTGTCCTACAGTACTTGCACTAAAGTTAATGAATGTATGCTGCTTAACTTGAACAAGAACTTGTTTCCTGACATAATCACACTGTAAAGTCTTGATCTCAGGAAGCAAAAAGTAACTCTGAGCTCTTAGAAATTAAGCCCTGTTTGCATGTGTCTGTTTCAGAGGAGAGAAGCTGAATTTGCACGCCGCCTCCAGTCAACCATGGCACATGTGTTAATGTATGAGGACCCCACACTGCAAGAGAAAGCCAGGTCTATCATCCCTGTTGCAAGACTCACAGAAGAAGCACAAGCTCGCCTCGACTCCCCAGAAGAACCGTTCAGAAGGACCAGGGGTTCTGCCCCTCCAGACCTGAACGACTGCATACTTCTGGAGCTCCTTAGCTGGTTCAAGAAGTCGTTCTTCCAGTGGGTGGACTCCCCGCCCTGCGAAAGCTGTGGAGGCAGCACCCATCATGCAGGCAGTACCAGTCCCACTGAGGAAGAAGAATTGTGGGGTGGTTCGCGTGTGGAGAATCACAAGTGTGACACTTGCGGAGGCGTTACTCGCTTTCCCAGGTACAACCACCCAGGGAAGCTGCTGGACACGCGGAAAGGCAGGTGTGGTGAATGGGCCAACTGCTTCACTCTCTGCTGCCGTGCCTTAGGCTTTGATGCCAGGTATGCCTTGGACTGGACGGACCATGTGTGGACGGAGGTGTACTCCAACTCGCAGAAACGCTGGCTGCACTGTGATCCGTGCGAGAACACGTGCGATAAGCCCTTGCTGTACGAGCAGGGCTGGGGCAAGAAGCTGACCTACGTCATCGCTTTCTCCAAAGACGAGATCCAGGATGTGACGTGGCGCTACTCTACCAAGCACAGCGAGATTCTGGCGCGACGAAAGGAGTGCCGCGAGCCCTGGCTGGTCAGCTTCATGCATACTGTCTTCACTCGCAAACTGCAGGGCATGTCCGAGGCCAAAAAGCAGGAGATGCAGCAGAGGCTTGTGGTGGAGATGGTGGAATTCATCAGCGTCAAGGCACAGGAAAACGAGAGCTTGCCAGGCAGAAGCACAGGATCCCTAGCCTGGCGACAAGCTCGCGGAGAAACGGGTCAAGCTGCTGCTCCGGCTTTGACTCCAACACCTGCTCCGGCCTTAGCTCCGGCTCCCCGTCAGCGTCGGGAGTACATCTTCAGACTGCTGCAGGAGGAGAAGCACAGTGAAGTGGTGCATGTGAAATACAGCTGTGCTCAAGACATGTATATGCGCACGTCGGCAAACGATATAAGGACAAGTAAATGGCATTCATGTTCCAACAGCCGCAATGTGTTCAGAAAGGAGGAGAGTGACTGGAAGATGGCGTACCTGGCCAGAAATGAGGATGCTGAGATTGGGGAGATATGCTGGAAATTTGATTTGACAGGTAAATACACGAAGAGAGCATGCCTTTATGCTCGACATTGTTGGTTGATTTTTAAACACTTTATTTTTTTTTATAAAAAAGTCACTGACAACAGCTGTCAAAAATTGCAGACATAATGATAAAGAGTTTCAGACTTTTATATTTGTTTATATTTTTGTGTGTAAAAGTAATCAATGCTATTGCTAATGGATTTTGCTCATGTGAAGCCTGTCTCAAGTATGAATTCAACCTTAGAAAATCACTATAATTAGTAAAACTTTTATAGCTCCAACTCCAAGGAAAGGTCAAGAAATACATTAATGCTGTATAAGACTACAGAGAATATATTTGGATTTTGGCCCATGAATGGCAGTTGACAAGGGGATAGGGACATCCATACATCGATTACTATCTCAAGAATAGGTACAGTTGAACCTGTCTTGGTGACCACCTTGATAACGACTACCTGCCCACAATGACCACCCAAAACTGAAAAGGTCCCAAATTGTTTTGGGGGCTGTATTATTCAGAATAAAATTGTTGGGACCTTTTTGGATGGTCAAAAATTCACCTTTTCTCAGTGACTACCTGACTGTTTAGACCTTTTTTGGTCAGCCCCTTGAGTTGTCGTCAAAGGTAGCTTCGGCTGTATGTATTTATGCAGAAGTAGAAAAACCTGGACAGCTGGTACAGCACAGCTATAGAAGTCCTTTGGATACAGGTTTCTATGATAAAATGCAAGGTGAACCAGTACTTTCCTTTTTCTTGAAATCCTGAAATTGCTTCTAATTCTATGTAAATAAAATTTTTAAAAAGTGGTCTCTCTTGTTGTGCAGGGGAGGATTTGCGCATTGACAAACTGGAGCTAAAGGCGTCAAGTACAGTGTATGAAACTGGTGTTGTGGATTGGAAAATCTGTTGTGATCACCTGTGCTTTCCTGTAGCTGGTATGTTAACTTAATAGTTTTTTGAAAACACATTTTAGCCCTTCAGTTCTCTTCATCTCAGTTTTTGTTCTGTTTAGTTAGTGATTTTGTAAGTTTGAAACATAAAAAAATTAAAAGCTGAAAACTTGTTATTGGTTCCTATAGCAAAAGTATGTTCTGTCAAATTTCTAAACTCTGAAGCATTCAAATGTTGCTCTAAATACAAATGTTAAAAATAAACAATGATCACGCACAAAAATATACAGGTCTGTAAAATACACAACTCACTAGACATGTATTTCTGCTGCAGGTTCACAGCTGCAGGACTTCAAGACATTTAACCTTGACGGAGGTCAAGTGCTGACGATAACGGCCACCTTGAGCGGGGGTCGAGGTAACGTTGCCTGGCAACATGCTCAGCTCTTCCGTCAACACCTTGACGACAGCAACTACCCCTTTGAAATCATTTTACACCTTGGATAATGCCTTTCAAGCTACTTTTGAAGCAGAAGATGATTTGGTTAAAAAAACAAACAACAGAAAAAGTTAAACAATACTGCTGAAGCAAAAGATTAACTGCTCTCTGTAGGGACTTGACAAAATAAAAGAAATGTCCCTTACACCGCCCTGCATTTCTTAATGTCCACATGCATTATTCACATTGACATTATTCATCCTCTTTGTTGTGGAGGTTGTTGGAGTGCACTGTATTATTTATGCTGTAATTAAGATGCGATGAATACCTATTGTTCTTTCATACTCGTGGTCCTAAAATGTCAGAGAGTGGTTCTTGGGGCAAACTCCAGATATAAAAATTTTTAAGTGAGACTTTTCTGCATTTTGTTTTTCATTTTTGTTGTTTTTGTTTTGTTCTAACACTGTTAGTGTTACACAGAAATTGTGGAGAGCTGAGAAAGGAGTTTTGAATTATGCTTTTAAAATGTATGACAAACATGGGAGCCAGTAATTTGTCTGCTTTGAAAAATATTTGACTAATTACAGGGCAGTATTATGCATACCAAGTGTATCAGAAATTTGTAATGAAGGACAAAGACTTTATGATTTAAAGTGATGGAACTCTGGTCTCAGCATTATGCAGGTGAATGGATTGTCAGGGAGTTGAAAAAATCATCCTTTTTACATTTAGTCAAGTTTTGACTAAATGTTTTAACATAGAGGGGGAATCGAGACGAGGGTCGTGGTGTGTGTGTGTGTGTGTGTGTGTGTGTGTGTGTGTGTGTGTGTAGAGCGATTCAGAGTAAACTACTGGACCGATCTTTATGAAATTTGACATGAGAGTTCCTGGGTATGATATCCCCGGACGTTTTTTTCATTTTTTGAGTCACTTGAGAAAAAGTGACTCTATGTAATCGGTCAGTGTTAGTCTGTCCGGCCGGCCGGCCGGCCGGCCGGCCGTCCGTAGACACCACCTTAACGTTGGACTTTTCTCGGAAACTATCAAAGCGATCGGGCTCATATTTTGTTTAGTCGTGACCTCCAATGACCTCTACACTTTAACGATGGTTTCGTTGACCTTTGACCTTTTTCAAGGTCACAGGTCAGCGTCAAAGGAAAAATTAGACATTTTATATCTTTGACAAAGTTCATCGGATGTGATTGAAACTTTGTAGGATTATTCTTTACATCAAAGTATTTACATCTGTAGCCTTTTACGAACGTTATCAGAAAAACAAGGGAGATAACTAGCCTTTTCTGTTTGGCAACACACAACTTAACGTTGGGCTTTTCTCGGAAACTATAAAAGTGACCGGGCTCAAATTTTATGTGAACGTGACTCATTAAATAACATATTCTTACTACAACTCACATAAATGCATTAACTTCAGTTTGATGCGTTAGACATTGAAGCACTGACCCTGGTAACAGGGGGAGATAACTCCCAAAACAAAACAAACCCTTGACAACGGGTCCCGGGAGTTACCTCCCCCCACCGGCTGCCCGCGCATGCGCTGGACATACTGCCGGTATAGTCATTCCCTTCTTCAACACGCTAGCGAATAGACGTGTTTGCACTCTGGCTGTCTTCTTCAGCCGCTGGCCTGCCACGGTAGGCCGTTGACCCTTTGAAGTCTGAACGCTTCTTGCCTCTACTACGGTGAGATCTTTCTTGTTTATCTTGTTTTGCCTTGCCGCCATTTGCAAAGTGTATTTTGTTGGGGAACTTGACTCTAACTTGTCGGAGTTTCTTGTTCGTCTCAACTTGGCTTTAACGGTCGGGGCACTGTTAGTTGGTGCCGGCCGCCATTTGCATTTTGTAATTGTTGTTGAAAATTTGCACTTCGTCTTACGAAGTTTATCTGTTCGTCAACTTGGCGCTTTCAGGTAGGAGCACCGTCGTTTAGGTGCCTGCCTTCTTTTGCTTGATTATTATTTTGGTTGTGAAACTTTTTGCTCCGATTTCTGGGGTTTTTTGTTGTCTCAACCTGTGTAGGCAGAGCGCTGTTTTACAAGCGCATGCCGCCATTTGCATTTTGTTTTGTCTGCCGGTTGTGGAACTTTTGACTCCGATTTCTGGAGTTTTTTGTTGCTTCAACCTAGCGTAGGCAGTGCCCGGTGTTACGGGTGCATGCCGCCGTTTGCATTTTAGAATTTTGTAATTATTTTTGCGAAATTTTCTCGTTGTGACTTGTCATTTCGATGGCGGACAAGGGTAAGAGCTCTGCCAAGCAGGTACCGGTGGGTTCGCCGCTGGGCAGTTCTGGGTCTGCGTCTTCTTCTAAAAGTAAATCCAAGAAGTCGCGTTCGAAAGATAAGGTTTCACCGGTGAAACGACCTCTGGTCAGCGTTTTCGATCCGGTTAGCAAGGAGGCGTTGCGTGTTTCGATCGATCCTCCTGCTAGCATGCCTGTTTTGTCGCCGCAGGAGAAAGAGGCCCAGGCGGTCTCGCGCGATGAATTGTTTGCTCTTTTTTCTACTTTTAAGGATCAAATGAGGGAGATGCTGGCAACAGACAGGGGTGTGTCTTACTCCACCATTCCGGCTTTGCCTCCAGGGGTTGGCAACGCTGCCTCTTTGTCGAGGATTGTTCCTTCTGCTACGGTTACGTCGGCGGACGTTGCTGATCCGCAGCTTTCGGCTTCGGCCGATCAGGTACGTGTTTCTGGAAGTTGGGGGTGTTCAGCACACGAGCGTGCGGTTCATCTCGACGGTTATTCCACCCTTGACGGTGGGGCCGGTCCGTCCGGTCCCTCGTACTTGGGTTCAACTGCTTCGGCAAAGGGATTTCCGGCCACAGGATCTCTTTCGAGAGATCTTGGCACTTCCATTTCGTTACCATCGACTTCCGGTTCGCAGCCCACGGGGGTTCCGGTCGTTGGTGGTAACGGCAATCCGTTTCCTGCCTTCACTTCCGCTCAGGCGGCTGTGGATGGCGGGAGACAGGATGGGTTGGCTTCCGGGCAAAGCACAGGTGTGTTTCCGGTCGCTTTCCCTTCCGGATTGCCAGCTACCTATGGTAGCAGCTCGGCTGTATCGGTTCCCCTTGGTGTGGCTACACAGGGTTCCGGTACGGCGGGTTCATCAGTTCCGTTTAGGGACAATGATGGTTCCGGTCATGATCGGCCTTCATCGGACATCTTGATTGATGATGTGGATGTTGGCGAAGATTGTGAAGACTCTTCGGAGGCGGAACACAACTTTCGGGTTCAGAGGAGTTTCTCACGCGCGCTGAGTGCTGCAGCTGAGGTTACCTCTAGATATTTTGCGGAAGGGGTGTCAGCTTCGTCTTCACGGCTAGCGGCACCTCCTTCCGCGTTTGGCGATTTCCGGGGTGACAGCGAGACTGGTGTCCGCTTCCGGTTTCGGGAGTCTCCTTCTGTAGCCTACCATATGGCTAAGGTGCTGAGTGTCAGTTCTGATGACATCGTTCCTCTTTTATCTGCTCATGGGGATGCGCCTGAATCTGCTCAGCAATGGCTGGCTTCTCCGCGTGATTGCTCTCGCATACAGTCTAACTTGGCCCGTAGGCCTAAGCTGTTCGGGAAACCGGTTCATTTTATCGATTCTTTCGCGCTCCCGAGTTCCCCGCTTCAGGTCACTCCGGAGTTGGCGAACTTGCGGAAGGAGGGGTACAAGAAGGAAAAGCTGTCCGTCTGTACCGAAGCCGGCGTGATCGCGATTGAGGAAGCTGGGAGAGTTTCTCTGGAATTGGCTTCCGTGTCTGACACTCTTATTAGAGCGCTGTCCAGATCCATCTTTGTTTCTCTGGAGCCCTTTAAGTTCCGGGACGACGTGGTAGAAGAAGATGTTGTGACTTTGTTAGCAGCTCTTGCTAAGATCGCGGCTGAGCAGACCGCTACTTCGGCCAAGTTGTACACGCAGGCCGTGTTATGGCGTCGTGAAGCTCTTTTGAGAGACTCGAGACTGTCGGATAAAGCCACTATTGAGGCTTTGAAAGTTTCTCCGTTTGCGGGACAGAGCTTACTGGGTCCTGAGTCTCTCGAGGCTCTCAGGCGAGAGTCTCAAGAGGTGAAGGACTTGCATTTCGTTAAGCTGTCTGAGCTTGCCCTTAAGCAGGGTCAGAAAAAAGGTGGTTCGGCGCCGCCTTCATCTTTTCGCGGCTCTGGACAGAAGACGAGGTCGCATAGGGGTGGCAGCCGTTCGCGCCCCTACAATAAGAAGCCTTCCGTCGGGAAGAAGGTGTCAGGTGGCAAACCTAACCCCCAATGAAGGCTCCCCGATCCAGCCACTCCCCTAGCCCCTACCCCTTTGGTAGCGGGCGGCCTCTCAAGGGCCGTTCCAGCTTGGTTGGCTCTTACGAGCAACCCTTGGGTTACGGGAGTGGTTCGATCGGGGTTCCGGTTGCTCTGGTTGGAGGACAAGGCCCCTCTAACCAGGACAACACCCAGGTTCAAGTTCCCCGCCGATCCAGAGGCTTGTGCCGTTATTCAGGCGGAGGTTCTACTGCTCTTGCAGAAGCAAGCGGTAGAAGAGGTCATCGATCGTCGATCCCCTGGCTTTTACGGGAGACTGTTTGTCGTCCCGAAAGCGTCAGGGGGTTGGCGACCAGTGTTGGATCTGTCTCCCTTGAACGGCTTTCTCCGGAAAGTTCCGTTCAAGATGGAGACTCCAGCGTCTGTCAGGGAGGCCCTACGTCCGTCGGACTGGGTCACTTCCATCGACCTGACAGACGCGTACTTCCATATTCTGATGCACAGGTCAGATCGAAAGTGGCTGCGGTTCCTGTGGGGCGACAGGGTGTTCCAGTTCAGGGCGCTGCCGTTCGGGCTTTCTTTAGCACCCTGGATTTTCACCATGATAGTGCGCCAGCTTTGCGCATTAGTGCGCCAGAAAGGGATCCGTCTCAGAGTTTATCTGGACGACTGGTTGATTCTGAGTCAACAAGAGTCCCTGTGCGGGCAGCACACCCAGATAGTCTTGCAGACTGCGAGAGACTTAGGTTTCTTCGTGAACCAAGGGAAGTCCGACTTGGTTCCCTCTCAGGAGTTCACGTATCTGGGCATGGTGTTCGACACCCGAGCTTGGACTGTGCGTCCCGCCCAGCGGAGGATAGACAAGCTGCAGGATCTGGTCAGGTCTCTGTCAAGCCTCCGCCACGCGCCTGTCAGGGTGTTGGCGTCACTCCAGGGCCAGATGGAGTCGATGTCTACCCTGATTCCTCTGGGCAGAGTTCACAAACGCCCGTTTCAGGCGTTTCTGAACTCTGCCTGGGATCCAGCCTCGCAAGGTTGGAATCTGTCTCTTCCCCTTCAGGGATGGTTCCTGGAGTCAACAAGTCAGTGGTTGGATTCGGCCTGGCTGACTCAGGGCGTTCCGATTTCCTTGCCCCCTCCGGAGTTGCATCTTTTTACAGATGCGTCCCTTCAGGGTTGGGGAGCTCATCTGGAGGGGAACACAGCTTCCGGTCTTTGGGACCAGGATCAGAAGTCGTTGCATATCAACATTCTGGAGTTGGAAGCAGTGCGCCTCGGGCTTCGGGAGTTTGTCGCCTCATTGCGAGGCAAGCATGTGTTGATCCGCACGGACAACACCACTGTGGCCGCGTACCTGAACAAGCAGGGGGGTACGCGCTCGCTGGTTCTGTCCAACAGGGCTTGCGAGATTCTCGCTTGGGCGTTCCTTCAGGGGATTGTGATTTCAGCGAAGTACCTTCCGGGGTGCCTGAACATCTTGGCAGATTCACTCAGTCGCACTTCGCAGATTCTGCACTCGGAGTGGACTATCGCACACCAAGCACTGCGGCGTCTGTGGACGCAGGTGGACAAACCCCTCGTGGATCTGTTTGCCACCCGGTTCTCTCGGCGTCTCCCAGTCTTCGTGTCCCCAGTGCCGGACCCGGAGGCTTGGGAGGTCAACGCCATGGAAATAGACTGGAAGGATCTGATAGCTTATGCCTTCCCTCCCATTCCGTTGCTGGGCAAGGTGCTGAGAAAGGCGGACTTGGAGAAGCCAAGGCTGGTTCTCATAGCGCCGTTGTGGCCGAGCCAGGCGTGGTTTCCGGACCTTCTTCGTCTAGCCGACGGTCCACCCATTCCTCTCGATCTTCGAGAGGGGGAGCTTCTGCAACCGAGGTCGAGGATCCCTCACAGGGACCCTCATCTCCTGGCTCTACACGCTTGGGTTCTGTCAGGAGAGCGTTGAAGCGCGCTGGGGCGTCAGACCTCACTCTGACATTGGTGCAGAAGGCGCATAGAAAATCTACTTCTGCTGTTTATTCGTCCCATTGGGCTGCTTGGGCCCAGTGGTGTCGTCTTAACGGCGTTAACCCGTTGTCTCCACGTTCTATGCAGGTTGCAAATCATTTGGCTTGGCTCTCCCAAGGTCGGACGGCGTCTACCCTCCGGGTACGCCGTTCTGCCATTTCCACTACCCTCAAGCAGTTGGGACGCTCTATTACCCTGGACGGGGTGATCGCAAGCGTCATTAAAGGTTCCGCTCTTAGCTCTGCTTCACGCAGAACGTCTGTCCCAGCCTGGGATCTCTTACTTGTACTGGAATTTTTGCGCTCCTCGGTTTTCGAACCTTTGAAAGAGGCTAGTCTGTCTAACCTTACTAAGAAGACTCTCCTCCTTATTTTGCTTGCGTCAGCGCGTCGGGGAAGCGAGGTTCACGCTCTTTCCGGACTTAACCAGGATATTTCTTTCGAAAAGGATGGCTCTGTTATCTTGCGTTTTTCGCCTGTGTTTTTAGCAAAGAATCAAAAACCTAACCAGCCGTCTCCCGTAGTGAACATACAGTCGCTGCGTTCTATTTTGCCGCGCGGTGACCCTGACCTCTTGAACTGCCCGGTCCGGGCTCTGCGGGCTTACCTGTCTCGCACGGCTCCGTTAAGAGCTTCATCTCAGAAACTGCTTTTCATCTCGTTAAACGTAGCCAGGGATAAGGATATCGTTAAGACGACTTTGGCGAGATGGTCTGCCGGGCTTATAAGGCAAGCATATGAGTGGTGGCAGACACATGGGGGGGGACGCTCCGTTCTCCCATTACGGTCGCCTCGTACGCATGAGGCGAGAGCCTGGGCCGCCTCTCTAGCGGTCTTGCGCTCAGGCAGGATGACTGAAGTGCTCAGAGCAGCATACTGGAAGTCTGAAGACGTTTTCATAAACTTTTATCTACGTGATATTGCCAGCACTAGGCAAGATGGCTCGAGCTGTTTGCCTGCCATGGTGGCAGCTGGCCAGGTTCTACCGAAGGTTTAGGTGAGTTTCCCGCCGCCTTGTGTAGCAATCTGCTATTTATGTGAGTTGTAGTAAGAATATGTTATTTAATCGAAAATTTCTTATCAAATTTTCATTTAATTAATATACTTACCAACTCACATAGTTAATGCCCTCCCTACCTACCCCGCTTTGTGTGGTTTAAGGTGGTGTTTCAGTGGGAATGACTATACCGGCAGTATGTCCAGCGCATGCGCGGGCAGCCGGTGGGGGGAGGTAACTCCCGGGACCCGTTGTCAAGGGTTTGTTTTGTTTTGGGAGTTATCTCCCCCTGTTACCAGGGTCAGTGCTTCAATGTCTAACGCATCAAACTGAAGTTAATGCATTTATGTGAGTTGGTAAGTATATTAATTAAATGAAAATTTGATAAGAAATTTTCGATTGTGTTGTGAATAGCAATTTCTTCCTGTCCATCTGATGCCTCATATAATATTCAGAACTGCGAAAGTGACTCGATCGAGCGTTTGCTCTTCTTGTTCGATAAATGTCTTTGATGACGTCATATCCGGCTTTTTGTGAAAGTTGAGGCGGCACTGTCACACGCTCATTTTTCAGTCAAATTGATTGCAATTTTGGCCAAACAATCTTCGACGAAGGCCGGACTTCGGTATTGCATTTCAGCTTGGTGGCTTAAAAATTAATTAATGACTTTGGTCATTAAAAATCTGAAAATTGTAAAAAAAATAATTTTTTTATAAAACGATCCAAATTTACGTTCATCTTATTCTTCATCATTTTCTGATTCCAAAAACATATAAATATGTTATATTTGGATTAAAAACAAGCTCTGAAAATTAAAAAAATTAAAAATTATGATCAAAATAAAATTTTCGCAATGAATTTAAAAACACTTTCATCTTAATCCTTGTCGGTTCCTGATTCCAAAAACATATAGATATGATATGTTTGGATTAAAAACACGCTCAGAAAGTTAAAACGAAGAGAGGTACAGTAAAGCGTGCTATGAAGCACAGCGCAACCGCTACCGCGCCAAACAGGCTCGTCACTTTCACTGCCTTTTGCACTAGCGGCGGACTACGTTCAATTTCATTCTGTGAGTTCCACAGCTTGACTAAATGTAGTAATTTCGCCTTACGCGACTTGTTTTTGTTTCAACCGGTGACTTTGAGTTTGAATGTCATGTTACAGAACAACAATTACATGACATGCTCACAATGTTATATCACGCAGATACTTACATACAGGACACAGCATTGTTTAATTTACGGGTAAACAGTGATGAATGAGTTCAACTACATGTTTGGTTCATTAATTAGCAGACCTTTATGTTGTGCAATGCCTGTATTTCATTTTTATGTCAAATATTTTTGACCACCATAACTAGTGCAGGTGGGTGATTAACCTAAGCAGGCACACAGCAATAAAACAAAGAAACAGCAGTAATAAAAGTGTGATCTAGCGTAAATTCTTTGTGTGCATATCTTAAGTTGACACAACTTTCTGCTACGTCCAGTCCAGAGGAAACATCCCCCCTTCAAATATACTATGAGTGGATGTTGCAATAATCTGTGATGAAATGTGTTTCGTGCAATCTTTTTTTTATATTACTTGCTGGTATTGTGGTATGGTATATGTACAATAAATGAATTTGTCCAGATTGATTACTGTATGTGACCATCTTAGATACTGGATGACAGGGGGTGGGACCCAGGTTCAAGAAAAAAGTTAAGGAAAAGGGAAATAAACCTCATAGAGCTGAAAGAGGTAAAACAAAAGTTCCATGTCATGTTTTCACAATCTGGTGTTGAAGGAACAGCATGGCTGTCCATGACACTGACCATGATGTTTGTAACATAGTTTCCAGTTCACACCATTTTCACAGGACTGTGCTGTGAGTCATTTTTTCTATGTCTTTGAGGCTGAAAATGTTCTGGTACAAACAACTAATCTGTACCATTATGCCCAAAATGTGAACCTCAGTGAAAACCAATCTAACCAAACAGTAGCCATTTTTCAACTGGCTCCAAAATAATAAAAAATAAAACATGATATTTTTTTATCTCTTTTGGCAACTTCAAGACTGGGATCCAAACTGTGGAAATAATCCAGATTCTTTATTCCGGCTAATCATCCTTGCATGTAAACCAAGCAGATCAACAGATGTGTTTTTGGCGCTATTTTGATTACAAATTTCTCCGTTTGTTTTGCATTTATTTCGTAACCAAACTTTGCAAAGACAAGCAAATGGTATTTTTTAAAAACAATATGTTCTAAGTTGCAAAACATATATCCATAATTAATAACAGATCACAGTGAAAAAATGGCAAGTGAAGTGACAGCAACCCCTCCAAATCCCACTGTTACTCTGTATCTGGGATGGTCACGTATACACTACCTGTTAAACTGGTTAGTAAGCATGTATACCAGTATCTTGTTTACCTCGATTATTCTGTAAATTGCTTGCATGGGTATTTCAGGCTTGCAGATGCATGGAATTTGCAACACATTAGGCGTTGCAATGTGTGCATTAATCTTTTTGCTTTTTTATATTTTGTTATATATACTGTACTAATATTATCAGGTTTATTAATCAGTTGGTGTTTACCCCCCCGCGGGTTAGGGGGAGTCCCATATTGGTTGGGACGAGAAAGAATTTACCCGATGCTACCCAGCATGTCGTAAGAGGCGACTAACGGTTCTGTTTCTCCTTTTACCCGTGTTAAGTGTTTCTTGTATAGAATATAGTCAATGTTTGTAAAGATTTTAGTCAAACAGTATGTAAGAAATGTTAAGACCTTTGTACTGGAAACTTGCATTCTCCCAGTAAGGTCATATATTGTACTACGTTGCAAGCCCCTGGAGCAATTTTTTTATTAGTGCTTTTGTGAACAAGAAACAATTAACAAGTGGCTCTATCCCATCTCCCCCCTTTCCCCCCTTTCCCCGTCGCGATATAACCTTGAATGGTTGAAAACGACGTTAAACACCAAATAAAGAAAGAAAGTTGGTGTTTAAATGTTTTATTTGGCAGTTGGGTTTTGTAAGCTTATGCCAAAAAGGATACAAGAGGCCATGTTTAAGTGGTTAAAAAAAAGTAATTAAATTGTGTTATTTGATGTGATATGTTGTGTGACACTTGGAACTTTTGCATGATGCATGGTTGTCAGGTGTGTGACGTGTTAATTTTTCTTCTGTGTACCATACATTTGCATGTTTATTTTTAACATCTGTTAAATTTAGCAAGTTTTATGTATTATATTTATTGTATTTTAATTGTTGGTTGCATGCAGATTTCTGTCTTGTGATTGCCACACAGCACCTTTATGATTTTATTGAGTCACTTGAGAAAAAGTGACTCTATGTAATCGGTCAGTGTTAGTCTGTCCGGCCGGCCGTCCGGCCGGCCGTCCGTAGACACCACCTTAACGTTGGACTTTTCTCGGAAACTATCAAAGCGATCCGGCTCATATTTTGTTTAGTCGTGACCTCCAATGACCTCTACACTTTAACGATGGTTTCGTTGACCTTTGACCTTTTTCAAGGTCACAGGTCAGCGTCAAAGGAAAAATTAGACATTTTATATCTTTGACAAAGTTCATCGGATGTGATTGAAACTTTGTAGGATTATTCTTTACATCAAAGTATTTACATCTGTAGCCTTTTACGAACGTTATCAGAAAAACAAGGGAGATAACTAGCCTTTTCTGTTCGGCAACACACAACTTAACGTTGGGCTTTTCTCGGAAACTATAAAAGTGACCGGGCTCAAATTTTATGTGAACGTGACTCCCAGTGACCTCTACACTTTGACGTCTGCTTTGGTGACCTTTGACCTTTTTCAAGGTCACAGGTATGTCTTGAAGGAAAAAAATTGAAATATCATATCTCTGAAACTATTCATCGGATTTGATTCAAACTTTATAGGATTATTCTTTACATCAAATTATTTACATCTGTATTGTGTTGTGAATAGCAATTTCTTCCTGTCCATCTGATGCCTCATATAATATTCAGAACTGCGAAAGTGACTCGATCGAGCGTTTGCTCTTCTTGTTATATGTTGTGTGCCATGGTTCCTTGGTTAAAGCACAACTGAGTGAACCTAACAGAAAGATATTAACAGCAAAATGAGAGTACCAGGGAGGGCGAGGATGTAGCTCAGTCGGTAGCGCGCTGGATGTGTATCCAGTTGGCAGCTGTCAGCGTGAGTTCGTCCCCACGTTCGGCGAGAGATTTATTTCTCAGAGTCAACTTTGTGTGCAGACTCTCCTCGGTGTCCGAACACCCCTGTGTGTACACACAAGCACAAGTGCGCACGAAAAAGATCCTGTAATCCATGTCAGAGTTCGGTGGGTTATAGAAACACGAAAATACCCAGCATCCTTCCTCCGAAAGCGGCGTATGGCTGCCTAAATGGCGGGGTAAAAACGGTCATTCACGTAAAAGCCATGGGAGTTTCAGCCCATGAACGAACAAACAAACAAACAGAGTACCAGGGAGATGTTCTTTGAGAAGTTCCCAACCGGGTGGGAATCAAGTGCTGTGTCGGATTGGTTGAAATCCCACCAAGTTGAGCACTTTTTCATGCACACCACTCCTGGTCACAAAAAAAAGAACGTACCTTGCCTCATGTCATCTTGACAAATCAGCATATTATGAATGGTTTCGTCATCTTTCCTTTCTTCATAAGCAAGTCCAACATTCTGCTCTTTGGAGTTTATTGACACTCGGGTGATTTTATTTTCCAGACCAATCTAGTTCTCTTCTACACTTCTGGTTTAATTTAAGTTTTGAATATTTTTGTCATTTGTTATAATTTGCTTTCAGCTTGCTTAATTTGTGTTCCTGGCTGAATTTTGCTCTGTTCAAACTTTACCTTGACATTGAAAGATGCAGGAAACAATTGATGTTTGGACCACTGGTGAAATTGCTGATCCATTGTATTTTGCTTTTTTAAGTTTCTGTTTTAAAGTCGCATGTCAATGATTGGACTCACCATCGTAGAAGGGACCGGCACGGTTGGCCTAGTGGTAAGGTGTCCGCCCCGTTTGGGAGGTCGTGGGTTCGAACCCCGTCCGGGTCATACCTAAGACTTTAAAATTGGCAATCTAGTGGCTGCTCCGCCTGGCGTCTGGCATTATGGGGTTAGTGCTAGGACTGGTTGGTCCGGTGTCAGAATAATGTGACTGGGTGAGACATGAAGCCTGTGCTGCGACTTCTGTCTTGTGTGTGGCGCACGTTATATGTCAAAGCAGCACCGCCCTGATATGGCCCTTGGTGGTCGGCTGGGCGTTAAGCAAACAAACAAACCATCGTAGATCTGGCACTTTCTGTGCAGAGTGGGAATTGTTTTTGTGAATTAATTTCTCAATGGACACTATTTGCAAGCTGTTATCAATTCATTCGAACATTCTCAGTCTGCACAGTAAGCACCAAGGCCCCTGATGTTTTGGTGAGTCCAAGTGGAGAGGCCAGGTCTTATACCATGTGTAAGAGAAACCATGACTATCAAAAGGGTTGCGCATACCAAGACAGCAGACGTAAATAATATAGGGAAAGAATGACGCAATGGAAATGACGTGCAGATTCTCGACTAAGGAAAGATCGCAGTTAATCAGAGAAACCACACCAGAAAGACGTGAAGTCGCCCCGCAAGGGATCCTCGTATCAAGTAAGTTACCTTGGTAGAATATGGTCGCCAGTGCTTTGCTTGCCGTTCCAGTAGACGGCCATACTAGTCAAGGACTTGCTATGGGGCAATCCCGTATAACCCGCGTAAAACTTTACACATGTAAAAACCTGGCCAGATCTGAGATGCTATATCTTCTATTTTTTGCACGGGAAGGACTGTGCCTTTGAGTGTTCAGCTTTGTTTTGGGATTGAATAACGAGAGACCATCTCCCTTTGAGCACGGAAGTTTTAAGGTAGAAGTGAATGTTTTCTTTTTCTTTCTTTTCTTTCTTTATTTGGTGTTTAACGTCGTTTTCAACCACGAAGGTTATATCGCGACGGGGAAAGGGGAGAGATGGGATAGAGCCACTTGTCAATTGTTTCTTGTTCACAAAAGCACTAATGAAAAATTTGCTCCAGGGGCTTGCAACGTAGTACAATATATTACCTTACTGGGAGAATGCAAGTTTTCAGTACAAAGGACTTAACATTTCTTACATACTGCTTGACTAAAATCTGTACAAAAATTGACTATATTCTATACAAGAAACACTTAACAAGGGTAAAAAGAGAAACAGAATCCGTTAGTCGCCTCTTACGACATGCTGGGGAGCATCGGGTAAATTCTTTCTCGTCCCAACCAATATGGGACTCCCCCTAACCCGCGGGGGGCAGAAGAAGTGAATGTATCTTGTAAAGAAGTTGCACCAGGATGCATTGAAAGCTTTAGATACTGTACTACTTTAAAATCGAATACAATGTGCCTTTTAAAGGGAGGAGGAACATGATAGAGTGTTTACCTGTTTGACAAATGTCTTCAGCGAGATACAAACATGATATTCAACTTCATGTTTGTAACTTTACTTGTTGCATGTCAAATGCACATGCCAGTTTATGACAAAGCATAAGTGACAAGAAAATGTGTTGTCTTGGGCCATGGGTAATGACGGCAACCATGTAGATTGTTGTGGGAGCTCAACATGTCCCCAAACTCTTTATGAACAGAATTTATCTCGTAGTCTTACTACTGCCAGTACTGTCAAGGTTCCTGGTGATCTGACTGAGTTATGAGATGACAACTAATATGTCTACTGCCATGTGCAAATGCATCCTTGTGGTTTTAAACTTGTACAGAGTAAGTGTGCAGATTCTTATCAAGTATCTTGCCACATAGAGATTGAGTTATCTAATTAGTTAGCATAAGTGGAGTTCAGCAGTGATCCAAAGTCACGAGAAAAAAATTGAGCACCAGATATGTTCAGAGCAAAAATTTACAAGTATTATGAATTTCAATTAGCATTCAGTTTTATTTTGTTCTGTTGCTGGCTGATGCAGTTCTCAGTTTATTTGCTTGTTGTTTTTTGTCTGGCGATGATTTCTCGTTTGCAGGTACACACTCCTCGCTCAGTATTATTGAAGCTAGTTCATGTACAATCAACTGTAGAGTTTCTTACAAATCATGATTACTGTAATGATGGTATGAAGGACAATTGTGATACTATGTACATACATGTGTACAGGGTATGTCCAGTTGGATCCAGTGCATTAAAAAAAACACCTGTTAAATCAAATGATAGTTTTCACGATGGAATTCTTTTTACAGTGCACAGAATCAATTTGTAGCAAGCAGTTGATAATTTGTTACAATGTTAGTGTTAGCTGGACTTACACCAGCACATGCACAAGTGATTTATGCTACATAATGGGACTGAAACAGTGAAAAAATAAAGTACTTCATCTTACTCTGTGTGTGTGTGTGTGTGTGTGTGTGTGTGTGTGTGTGTGTGTGTGTGTGTGTGTATGGCCTGTCAGTTTAAATCAATACGCAGTTTAGGTATAATACGCAGTTATCAACATTAACACACCTCATCATGCAAACAACGCATCTCTCTCTCCTCTCTCACACACACACAGTGTATGCAGTGATTGAGATAGAATGTATTTTGCATGAAATGTGACCTGCCATTTTCACAACTGAAGTATGCTATGCTCTCTCTTGTCACCAAATTAGCTGAGAAGCATATAACCCTGATTTTGCCTACAATGACTTCAAGGAAAGCAGACCCTGATATCAATATCAAAGATTTATATATAACTAACATTCACAGAAATATGACATAAACAAAATCTTACAGATTAACACATGGCATATGCGCTAATGAGAACTTCTCTGGTAGCTGCAGGCTCTATTACTAATCCCTTTCCTCCCTACAATTAGACTTCTCTTACTATGGTAAGCTCGTCATCATTTTATAATTACTGTACATCAGTCACTATTTGCTATTGGTGACAGAGAAGTGAAATTATGTACAAAGCAAGGAAGCTGAAATTGTGCACCCACAGCACTGAGGAAGGTTAAACCATTCAAAACTGAATTGAAGATTTCTTCTTCTTCTTCTTCGTCGTTCGCGAATTGAAGATAATAATGGATGCAATCTCCTTGGTTCACTCTGATCAAAATTGTCAAGACAACCGCGCAATGGGAAGTAACTGGCGTGTAATTTGGGCATCAAAAGTGAGCCACGTCTTGTTTTAAACACTGCATCACTCCCTCTGTGCATACAGCCCATTTTCATTTTCTTTAGATCAACAGACAAAGTTTATTTACACAGCTCCATGTACAAATTACATCTCTGAATGTAATATATGTGTGACAATCATTGTTGCCGTGTCTTATTTATGACGTATGTTCACCACCAATCAGCCTGACAAGCGTATCAAGGCTTCCCAAATGTTGTTTCCAGCAGCTGCACCCAGTCTTCCAGTCTGCCGCCAGTGTGTGGCTGCAACACGCATAACAGTGGACAAAATATTGGAATGAGACTAATTCTGGTTTCCCTTATGCATATAAAATGTTCACATAAGGATATAAAAAATAAAATAAAATAAAAGGTCTGATGAGTAGTTGAGGTAAATACCTGGGTTTTTTTCTGTTCTCTTTTCCATCCAAGGGAGTGTCAGGCGTTAATAAAAACATAATTTCTAAGGTCTGTGTCGAGATTAATCATGTGGAATAAAAAGGAAGTCTGTGATTGAAGATTGTGAAATCTGCCAATATGATTATACCATTTGAACATTTTCAAAAATGTAATGTCATGATGCGAAAATAAAGAGATTACCTTAAAGTTGCCATGGAAATTATTTCAACTACAGAACCAGCCATGTAGAGATTCACCAGATGAAACAAAAATGGGACAAGTATTGTGCAAAAAGCACTCTAGCCTCTTGCAAGCAAACACTGCAAATGATCAAAGTACATGTACTGACCTTGAGATCTTGTGGTAAAATGTCGTCTGCAGCGCCCATGATGCCGGTGAGAGTGACCTGCCCCTGATGAGGATAGCCATCAGGGATCTCCAGAGAACAAACAATGCCTCCACCCTTTCCAACGATCACCCTTAGGATGTTCTCCTGTTGTATCCAGTCTATGGCAAACCTGCAGAATCAGATCGCCATGTCTCAGAAAAATTGCAAGAAAATAAAATAAAAACTCTACAGGATGATCAAATCCTAAATGAATCCTTATACTTAAGAATATTACTCAACTATGTTATTTTCTTTTCAGAATGAGATTGCTTTGTCTCAGAAAAATTGCAAGAAAATTAAAGAAAAACTCTTCAGGATGATCAAATCCTAAATTAATCTTTATACTTAAGTATTACTCAACTATGTTATTTTCTTTTCAGATGCAAATGGTTCTGGGACAGATATTTAGATTACACAGCCAATCAATGTGTCTACTCAATCAGTATAACAGATGAAACAAAAACATCAGGTTCCGTTAGTTTTCCAAACATGCAAAATCACACCATTATTTACGCTTGTCATGACTGATAGAGAAACAATTCTCTTTAATACTCGTGCGTTTCTGGACAAACTTAATTGGTTGTCCGCACTGTGTACACCGAATGATGAAAGGGCGCTCCTGACTTTTTCTTTTCCTTTAAAAAACCCACCAGAAAGTGCAAATAGGAAACATAGGAGATACAGACCTGGGAACCCCTGTTTTTCATTTGGAGTACCTCAAACCATGGTATTCTCAAACAAACTTGGTGCATTTTCAGATAAATGAGCGTACTTCACACAAAATTGGAACATCCATGATTCGATCACACACGCGTCCTTCGCACCGTTAATTACGTTAACCAATACATTTAAAACAAATGCTTCTTCCAATTTTTACCAACAAAAACTGTATTTATGTGTCAAAACACTGGATCGACTCGGGATGCACTTGTGAAGAACAGTAGTCTAGGAATTTTTCTCTTCGTATTTTTTTTCACTGATCGTATTCTAGACAATCAGGCGTACAAAATACAGCGAAATCATATGGGTTCCCAATTCTGAGACACGTATTAATATCATCATCCAATCACACACACTTGGCAATGAAAGGCACTAACTTGCTTCGCAGGTGATTAATCTCTGACAGCAGAGGCATGTGGGAGAACCATCGCAGTTTGATGGAACTGATTAATTGTGGCAGGGAGTCACAAGAATCTTCTTTGAACTCTTTCCATAGGTCATCCACATCAAAACTGTCCATGTTGCTCTTGAAAAAAAAAGGTTTAAAATAAGTAAAAATAGTTCCAATCTTAATTTTCATAAATGCAGAGGTCTAAACCTCACACAGAAAAAATGAAGAAAAGCTAAAGATGAAAAACCAAATAAACAAATAATGAAAAAAGTTAAGTAAAATGATTCAATCCCTTTAGCCTTGGTCTGAAGTTATCAAACATGCTGTGCACATAAAAGGGGAACAGAATACTAGAGGTTTAAAAAGAAAAAAACAACCCACAAAGACACTGCAACTAAAAAGGAAACTGTTGAGAGGAGTTACTAAGAACACCAAATTGCACCTGATATTGATAATTTATTTCAAATGCAAAGACAATCTTCATTTTTAAAGCACATGTACATTTTCACACGAAAACCTCTGAACATGTAAAACCTGGTGTAAACAGCCATTACAGTGGAACCTCCTTTTAAAATAATAAAAACACCAGTTCTAAGACCTCCCCCCTTTTACGGCCCTAGTTTTCCAGACTTTCTGTTTGTAACGTCTGCAAATTTACCTCCATCTTAAGACTCCCTTCCTTTTAAAATCTCATTCTTCTTCTTCTACGTTCCCGGGAAAATCTCATTAAATTACATATCTTACCCAACTCACATAGCAATTAACCCTAGTTCAGTGCTGGTAACGCTGTACGCGTCCCCTTGGTAATAAGGGAGACAACTCTAAAAAAGAGTGACCAATACCCATACTGGTATCAAGGCCAGACCAATACTGAGTCTGTCTTCCGTATGCGTGCGCATATGCCACCATTTGTAGTCATTCCTACCTCAGCATTCAGACGTGGTGGTTGCTTTTTGGTACGCTCCCGCTGTTTTGCAGCCTTTGTCACCGAGTCTTGAACTTGGTTTCATTCCTCTTGGTATTCTCTACTTCGTCTTATACTCCGCAGCCTGTTGGGGTGAGATCTCTCCTTATTTTTCGGGTTTTTTAATAATAATAATAATAATACACTACTCACAAAAAGTTAAGGATCACTATGAGAAAACAGGTGGTCAATAAAATCAGTTCGCTACTGTTATTTATTTCTTAGTTAAACCAAATTGTTATGAATTCTTGTTCAGCTGTAAGTGGGCGATGTTGTGTTAGTGGGAAAATTGCACGGGATTCTGTACTACTGAGTTTGGTAGCAAATGAAAAAGCGGAAACTTGCAAAAAAGGACCTTGTTTTGGACCGTTCAGCCCGAACACATTGCACAAGCCACATGGAAAAACCATTATGCACGTGCAAGCACTGCTGTTTATGTGTGAGATGCTGTCACTTGCTTGGCTTTTTGAGAAGACATACCACCAGTATTAGGCATTATCTGACAATGCCTCCCCGACGAAAATTGAACGAGTTTGAGAGGGGACGAGCTGTTGCATGGTTCCAAGATGGTGTCCCCAAGCGAGAAGTGGCCAGGCGACTTCACGTGTCCATCTCGGTCATTGTCAGACTGGTTCAACGTTTCCCAGCCACTGGGAGGGTCCAGGAAAGACGCAGACCTGGGCGACCAAAGAAGACAACTCCACGTGAAGATCGTCTCATTGAACGACTAGCCTTGCAAACAAGAACAGCCTCTTCCAGCATTATTCGAAGGCAGCTGAGGGTGGCTACTAACACCAACATCAGCCAGCAGACCATACGGAATCGCCTTCATGGGTTTAGCCTCCGTTCTCGTCGCCCAGCTGTACGGCCACGCTTAACTCCAGCCCATAGGGCAGCACGCCGCGCCTTCTGCAGACGTCACGTGAGGTGGACACGTCAGCAAGGTCCCAGGTCCTGTTCAGTGATGAATCACGCTTCACCCTGAACCACAACGACGACCGACTGAGGGTCTGGAGGCGCCAAGGGGAACGCTACATTGACGCCACTGTCCAAGAAAAGGTGGCCTTTGGTGAAGGTTCTGTAATGGTCTGGGTGGCCTTCAGCCTTCACCACAGAACACCCTTGTTTCATGTACAGGGTAACCTGACTGGCCTCCGATACCGGGATGAGATCCTTCGACCGCTGGCTGTGCCTACACTGCAGCAGATGGGACCGCAGGCTGTCTACCAGGATGACAACGCTCGCCCCACAGGGCAAGGGTGGTCAACGACTTCCTGCAGCAGTCTGGAGTCAACAGAATGGAGTGGCCAGCATGCAGTCCCGATCTCAACCCGATTGAGAACCTCTGGGATGAGTTGGATCGCAAAGTGAGGAGCAACCACCCCCCTCCCAGGGATGTTCAGCACCTCAACCAGGAGCTACAGGCTGAGTGGCAGGCGCTTCCACAGAGGATCTTCACGACCCTGGTCAACTCTATGAGGACTCGGTGCGTCGAGTGCCAGAACAGCCAGGGTGGTTACACGCATTACTGAACTTTTGGGAGCATCTGAATGTCATGTCTTGTGATTTCAACGACTTTGTGAAATTAAATTTCGATACGTACACACTTTGATAAAATGTACAGATCACACGATTGCTCGAAATTGAAGGAAATGTTGTATCGTTATTGCTAAAGCATTGAATTAAACGTTTGCCAAATACCAACGCATTGGCTTTCTTATTTGGAAAGTTATGAATTTGTGTGCAAGTGATCCTTAACTTTTTGTGAGTAGTTTACGAATATTTTGGCTTCATTTTGTTTTGAATTTTTTTTTTGTGAGTTCATTTTGTCATGGCCGATAGCGGCAGAAAGAGGCATCCTCCCAGGCAGGTACCTGCTGAGGCTTCCCCTAAGAAAACGCCTAGGAAACCGAAGCATTCCGGCCAGGCTCTAGTTTCTGTTTTAGAGCCATCTTCTAAAAAATGTATTGATGTTTTGGTTGATTTGCCGGTGACCTCTGTTGTGCCTGTTATGTCCTCTGACAAGTCTGTTAAAGACGGCAAGGTTGGGAAAGAGACTAGCGCTTCTTCTGATTCAGGTTTGGTTGCTGCGGACGTGGCTTCCTTGCTACTTTCACTGAGCTCTCAAGTTAGCTCTTTAGCGGCTGAAATTTCTTCAACAAGGGCTGAGCTACGGGCTCTTCCTTCCGGTGTGACGGACGTTGCTTCGCTGGCCAGCGTGTGCGCCCTTCCCCTTCTGCCACGATCACCCACGCCGATGTACACGCGACGCAGGATGCTGGGGACGTGCTTTTCCCCTCTTTGAGCGGACCATCTTCCGGTGTGCCCGGTCATTCTAAAGGTATGGCAGCTCCATTACTAACCGGGTTTTCCGGCGAAAGTGGAGCGCGGACTCAGGAGAAAGTAACCCTCCTCGTACTGCCTCGGGGCGGCGAAAGTTCTGATCTCTGGGCTGGCCCCTGGCCTTCTGCTCAGGCGGTCGGTCAGTGCGGGGTAGGGACCCTGAGACGCGAACGGAAGACTTGTTCCTCCCTGCCTTATCTGAAGATATTTGGCCGGCAGTGCAGCTTCCGCTCTGGGGGCAGGAAGAAGTCAGTAAGGGTGGCTTACGTCCGGTTGGTTTACCACGTTCGCCTTCCCTTCCGGTTGACTCCCCGTTGGACTATGGCAGTCAATGCGGGGGTCAACTTCTGGATTGCAATGAAGTACATGAAGGTTATGCTGACGATGGTGCTTCCGCTATGGAGGAAGGCACTGATTTCCGGTTGCCACAGAAGCTGTCTTCTTCTTCTTCTTCTTGGCGTTCGCAGAGGTTACACGATCAGTCCAGCACTGGTGATCCGTTTGTATGGCCATGTTGGGTTTGATGCGTGCATGCCTGGTTTTCTCCTGTAGATGGGTGTCGGCACAGAAGGTCTGCCCGCTGTCCTCAGCCAACATGCTCCGTCTTCATGGCAGCTCAAATTTTTTATCGAGGTTCTCTCCTCTAGATCCGCCGTGTTTCGCCTAGGGGCTTGCGCTGCCTAGTTGATAGGGTCACCTCGTAGAGGATGTGGTCATAGACCACACACGGTCGGTCTTGGGATAGGGAAACGTTATGCTAGTCCGGAGGGATTACGCCACAATGGCCACCTCGCGAAGACCCAGGGTCCTAGACTAGGGAGGTCCAAGGGGGAGCACCGGGAGGGCTACCCCTCTACCCGCACCTCCAACACAATCCCTTCCCCTGGTAGCTTCATCCCCAAGGAGGAAACAGAGCTACCTGCAACACCCCGCACTGGTGATAAATGTTGTCCTTTTCTCCAACTCCTGTCGACTGCCGTATAGTTTGGTCTGCAAGGGAGTTGGTGACGGCCACACTTCTTTTCGTTCCTCATCTAGTAAGGGACATCGCTGTAAGATGTGTTCCGCTGTTTGGTCTTCTTGACCGCAGGCACAGGTTGGTGATGGCACCAGCTTGAACTTTCGGTTCATGTGAGCATTGAGCCTGTTGTGGCCAGTACGCAGCCTGATGAGATTGACTTGCTGCTCTCTGGACATTGTGTGGTAGTCATCTCTGTTTGTCCTTGGCCTCATCAATGCCTTGATGATTGTCTTCTGCTCACTAAAGCTGACAGTGTTTTCAGGTTGATCTTCCACGGCTCCTTCTTTCGCCAGCTCATCTGCCCTTTCATTTCCTGGTAACCCACAGTGTGCTGGTATCCACTGGAGGACAACTCTTCTGGTTTGTCTGACCATCTGTAATGCTTTGGCCAGCTGCGGGAGTTTGTCGTTCTCTAGGGCCTGAAAGGGCGTCCGAGAGGAAGACAACTTGGTAGCAAGGGTCTGCGGAGTCCTGAACCAAGGAGGCGGCCTGCATGAGAGCTTCTGCTTCTGCTTTATAGTTTGTGCAGTGTTTGCCAGTAGCAACGCTGGATGTAGCTGTATGTCCCCCAGGGAACTGGATCAGAATGCCAGCACCTCCATTGAGCACGGCGTTAGTTGCTGATCCATCAGTGTATACATGGATCCACGCCTCTTTTGGGTACTGTTCGTCGATCAGGCCTGTCGAGCTGTGTCATTCTGATCTTCTCCTGAGGTAACATGTGGAACACTGGTGCAGATCTGGATGCCTGGTTTCTCTGTTGCCTTGGGGGTTTCCTCTTCTTCTTGAGTCAGAGGTAGAGTGTTCTGTGGGAGGACTTCCCTGTACTGTCGAGAAAGTCTCTTGCTCTCGTGTACAAAACTGCTCCGTTTGAGCCGGTTCTTGGTGAGGTTGTTCAGTCTGTGCTTCATGGGGTGGTCGGGTAGGCACTTGAGCTTCTCGGCCTGTACCATAGTCTTGGCTTCTCTTCTCTGACAGAGGGGTTGGATGGTGGTAAGCTTCTATATTTCCTTGATGGGCGTGGATTTCATTGCACCAGTGATGAGTCGGAGGGCCTGGTTTTGCACACGGTCGAGGGTCTGCAGGTTTGACATGAGAGATCCTGAGTATGGTATCTCCAGAAGTTTTTTTCATTTTTTTTATAAATGTCTTTGATGACGTCATATCCGGCTTTTCGTGAAAGTTGAGGCAGCACTGTCACGCTCTCATTTTTCAACCAAATTGGTTGAAATTTTGGTCAAGTAATCTTCGACGAAGCCCGGACTTTGGTATTGCATTTCAGCTTGGAGGCTTAAAATTTAATTAATGAGTTTGCTCATTAAAGTTGTCATTAAAATCGATTTTTCGCAAACAGATTTAAAATTGATTGCATCGTATTCTTCATCACATTCTGAATCTAAAAATATATATATATATATGTCATGTTTACTCTTAAAATGTGATCACAATTAACGAAAATAGATTAATTAGTCTTACGATTCAAATTTAAGAAATCAATCCAAAAATGATTTCATTTTATTCGTTATCATTTCCTGATTCCAAAAACATATAGATATGATAGGTTGTATTCAAAAGAAGCTCAGAAAGTTAACAAGAATACAGAAAAGCGCGCTTTCCTGCTTAGCACAATACGCCACCGCGCTAATCTGGCGTGTCAATATCACCACGTTTTGCACGTGGAAGGTGAGCGATTTCAGTCCTTCAAGCGGGGATTGACGAAGCTGTACTGTCTTGGTGAAAAAATACAGTGCGTTGTTTCATTCCGTGTGTTCGATAGCTTGACTAAATGTAGTAATTTCGCCTTACGCGACTTGTTGGTTTTGCGGTTTCTTGCTTCTGATGAGTTTGAGCCTCTCGATGCAGCCAGTTTGGCTAATGTGACGCTTAAGACTCTGTTTCTGGTTTTACTTGCTACCTCTAGGCGAGGTAGTGAAGTTCATGCGTTATCGGGACTTTCGAGGGATATTTCATTAGAAAAGGATGGCTCTATTTCTCTTAAATTTAGACCTGACTTTCTTGCTAAGAACCAGAAGCCTGGTCAAACATCCCCTCTTATTTGCATCCCCCCCTTGAGCAATGTGCTTGCTCCTGGAGACCCTGACTTATATAACTGCCCTGTTAGAGCTCTCAGCAGCTACCTGTCTAGGACTTTGCCTATTCGCTCTGAAAGTCAGAAACTGCTTTTTATCTCCCTCAACACGGTTCGGGGGAAGGACATTTCGAGAGTCACTTTGGCCAAGTGGGTTTCCACAACGATTAGGCAGGCCTACATCTGGTGGCAAGGCCAGTCAGGCGATAATTGGGCAGTCTTGCCTCTTACTGCGGCCAGAGCCCATGAGGCGAGAGCCTGGGCCTCGTCGTAAGCAGTTCTCCGTTCTGGGCGCCTCTCAGAGGTCCTTGAGTCGGTTTACTGGCGCTCTGAAGATGTGTTCATCAACTTCTATCTGAGAGATGTTGCTGGAATGCGACAGGATGGCAGTTCTGCGTTGCCAGCTTTGGTAGCGGCAGGACAGGTCCTTCATTCTTGATATGGTGAGTGCCCTCCACCTATAGTAGCAATCTGCTATATGTGAGTTGGGTAAGATATGTAATTTAATCAAAAATTTTAGTAATAAATTTTCATTTGATTAATATACTTACCCAACTCACATTGTTTATTCCCTCCCGCCTCCCCGCTTTTGGGGGTATATATTTTTAAAAAAGAAGTGAGTTGGGCTTCGGTTAGAATGACTACAAATGGTGGCATATGCGCACACATACGGAAGACAGACTCAGTATTGGTCTGGCCTTGATACCAGTATGGGTATTGGTCACTCTTTTTTAGAGTTGTCTCCCTTGTTACCAAGGGGACGCGTACAGCGTTACCAGCACTGAACTAGGGTTAATTGCTATATATATGTGAGTTGGGTAAGTATATTAAGGTGTTAAAAGGGGGGTGCCACTGTACCTTGATATTAGATAAACGAGGGTAACCCAGGTTGTTCTCCTGGAAGGTCAAAGTGACTTTGAGGACAAGGTCGTCGGGAGTTCCATTGCCGCCAGTCAGAGTCTGCACTTCAGGTCTGGGAGGAAATTCAACCATCATTGTGTTCTTGTTGACGGGTTTGCAGGTGATTCCACTCTGTGATTCTATGTCTGTGATACTTTTCTGCAGTCTGTGAAAGAGAAATATTTTGGAGGCATGAGCTAAAATAGAAAAAGAAAAAAAAGTGCACATATACTCGTGGTTACCATACTCGTATGGGTGCATCTGGAAGTAGGGTAAGAGTATCTAATTCCGACCGATTGAGATCATTGTTTTATTCTCAAGGCTCTAAATCGTAAAGTTTAGCAAATATGTCTTGTCTGGTAAGACCGGCGTTTTCCGTACGCAATTCTTGTTTTAAATAGGTGCCCGTGTCGTTACTTTCCGTTATTAAAGAACCGTTTGTCGGTAAACATTGGAGGTAGGTGTGGGAACCTAAATCCGACCGGGGGGTATCTAAATCCGACCGAAATCTACTCACAACTAAATGACAGTAAACGTAATGTTTCTCTCCGGCTTGTTTTGATCGTGTAGTTAATAATAATAATAATGCAAACTTTTATAGCGCTATTCTAGAAAAATGTCTACTCTTAGCGCTTTACAATACATACATCGACCAAGCATACTATACACGCACAGGCAAAGAAACCGACCAAACATAACCAACAAACTATACATGCACAGGCAAAGAAAACGACCAAACATACAATACACGCACAGGCAAAGATAACGACCAAACATAAGCAAACATACTATGACCAAACATAACCAACATACTATACGCGCGCAGGCAAAGAGAACAATCAGCACATGTAATAATTACTGACAACTAATAATGCAGGCATACAGTGACAGTCCAATACACAGCCTAAGCACAAGAACCACAGTAGGCTTCTATATAAAAACGTGTCAACAGTACTATTTACACACACACAAACAGTTGGAGTAATGATCGTCCAGGATTAGGTGTTTGTGAATATCAAATCTCTTCTGTCCTTTTTCTGTCATCCCAACAAATATTGCTTGTTCCTAGATCGATCTATACAATGAATCAAGGTCATGTGATAAAGGCTAAATACGATTCTGTCAATTTTCTCTTACACCCAGCTAACACTAACACACACGCAAACGCACACACTACACACACAAACACACAACTTCGTGACCTTCGTTGAGCGAAACACTCTATTATTATTAGGCTTACTGAGGCTTACATGCTCGCAAACACTGACAAGCACCCATCCACGCACTTGCGATGTTGGTGTCGATTCATCTGTTTAGCAAGACAAGAGCGCGCGCACCTGTCATGAAGTGGATGGAGTGGTTGCGGCTTTTACTTTATCAAAACAAGGTTCACTGGACATTATAAATACACAATCTGATACCTTCCCGTGTTCATACGATTTTTCAAAAGTCATAAAATGATAAATGTAAACAATCAATGATTTTAATGGGATTTTGTACAGCGTTTTGCATTCTCTGCGAGGTGGTTGGATTTAGATACCCACTCAAAAACTGGGTATCTAAATCTGACCGATAAGATTTTGTCCCTTTCGAGTAAAAAGTACCAGAAGACTTAGTCCGAACTATCAAAATACACTTCCAAAAGCACTTGGTAACATCCATTTCAATCAAACAGAACTCTGTTCATCAAGTTTTATGACCTTTTTGTAAGAAACGTATGACGTACTTTTTCGCTACAAAGTTGCAGTTTCGCTCTGCGGGGGATCTGGCGAAGCAGACGACACAAGGCAAATTTTCGCGCCGCAGAGCCGATGACGCAAATCAACTCTCGTGACAAAACGATTGGTCCGTAAAGTCGCGTCATCAACCTGTTCATGACTGGCCCAAGTATGAATGCACGGCTGTTCCGATGGCCCCTTTTTTGCTGCTTTAGCTGTCCAGGCAGACCGCGCAAAGTATAGCACCGAGCCCTTACATTTCATTTCATTTTTCATTTTCATTACTTTATTGTCCCATCGCTGGGAAATTCGGGTCGCTTCCTCCCAGTGGAAAGCTAGCAGCAACGGAGTCGCGCTACCCAGGTGCCTGCGTGTTTAGGTGTATTCAGCCACCTGCACTTATGGCAGAATGACCAAGGTCTTTTACGTGTCATTGTGATGACACGGGGGTGGGACATGGCTTCCGTCTCTGGGTCTGCACATAAAGTTGACCCGTGTCCGTCCCGGCCCGAATTAGAACCTGCGACCTTCCGATCACAAGTCCAGTGCTCTACCAACTGAGCTACCGGGCTGCAGGCTGTAACCTAACACCTCAGCCCAGCCCTATCTGAGAACTTTCCCTCTTATTTCCTTCTTGCGTGCGAGTGTCCGGGGAAGTGCTGTGTGTGTTTTTTCACAATTTGGTGTGTTTAAATCATCTTCGCTCTGGACTGCAAGATGTGTTTGTGTTCATGCTCTGGAATTTTGTCTCTGAATGGTTGTTCTTTGAAGTAAAAGAGAAATGGGGCACGCTCTCCATTGTGTTTTATTTCTTGGAGGATGTGATTAGGTGTTGCTTCTCTCCTTCTGGTGTTTTTACTCATAATATGACTTGGACATATCAACGATGTGTGGTGTTAAAAAATGTTACCCTGCGTCAACAATCAAGTTTGAATTACCTTCAAACTTTGGATTTCATTGAGTGAATGGTACTTCTATCCAACAGAAGGGAAATGGGGCACGCTCTGCCTTGTGTTTTATTTCTATGAGGATGTAATCAGGTGTTGTTTCTCTTTTTGATACTAGTACTTATAGTACGATGTGGACATATCTGCGATGCAGGGCCGGATCTGGGGGGGGGGGGGGGTTCCTGGGGTTACGGAACCCCCCCCCCCCCCCTGGCCATCCAATGTACCTCTCAGAGAAAAAAAAATGTGGACTTTGGACCCCTGCCTTCAGTTGGAACCCCCCCCCCCCCCCTCAAACGAACTTGGTCCGGCCCTGCGATGTATGTTGTTATAAAATGTTACCCGGCGGCCAAACCCCACTTGCACTTGCAGTTACCTTCAAACTTTGGATTTTATTGTGTGAATGAAAGTTCTATCACACAGAAGTGAAATTGTGTGTTTTATTTCCTGGACGTTTAAACTGCTTGTACCTATTGGCTTGTGTGTCGCTTCCCACATTTTTCGTAGCTGGAGTACTGTGAGTATGGCTTCACAGGCGCACATAGAAAGCCTTCACTTTGAGAGACTCCAAGCTCTCTGCAGAATATGTGGAGAAAGATCGAAGAGAAAGTACGACTCTAACCCAGCAAAATAGTGCATAAAGTATGAGTCGGATCTAGCAAGGTTTTACGGCCTAAACATCGCAGAAATCATCAGAGAACTGACACTAGTATTCGTTGGAGCAGACAATCGAGACCCTCTAATGGTTGTGTGCCAGTGTTTAATACACAGATTCTATCAATTGGATTACCTAACCAGGATGGAGTAGCCTTTGACTTCCCGTGCGCGTAGTTACAGAATAACGGAACTCAGCTTTCGGTGAGTCAGTGTTTCATACCAGATGTGTGTGTTTGTCTATATTCATGTGACAGATACCGTGACCTCATTCTTCAATCCTCTCTCTCTCTCTTCTTTCTCATTCAAACGCACGCACGCAAGAACGTACGCACGCACGCGCGCCCGCACACACACACGCACCGCTGACAAACCACGCACACACACTGACTGTCGGCAAGCATCTCTTTTTGTTTGTTTCACCCTTGTTTATTGTGTTTTCAGTATTTGTGTTTATTTTATGCTTGACTTGTCTGTTTTATTTTAATGTTTGCTATCCACATCGTGTGATAAATGTTTCTCCTCTCCGAGTCAGTGTAGTTTCTGCATGCCGTTTTGGTAATCCTTATTTTTTTAACTGGTGTATTGTGCGCGATTTGCGGATTTTTTTGTATTCCATTCATATGCTGTTGAAGTGTTGTGGGCGTTATTGTCTGTATATGTTATGTTGTGTCTATGTACGCCTACAAGAATTTGCATTCGCGCTCTGCCAGTAGTCGTACAAGTCCAAACTTTATTGGGTGTGCCTGTGGTCTGCTGGCAGGCGAGCACAGATAATGAACATTCCTCCAATAAGCCGCCGCTGCGAGCTAGAGTAAAGCGCTTCTTTGGTCTCTGGCAACGTTGAACTGCGCTGATATGCCTCGCAGCACAACGCAAACGGCGATGCGCAGACAAAGTCTTCGGTAGTGCCGGCTAACAGTCTGCAAGCAGTGATATCGCGCCGCTGGCTATTTTTACCACTCCCCATCGCGGGCCTTAAAAACAAGCCAGGAACAGCTGTGAATGGCATTCCTTCTGTTGTGGTGACGTGCGCACATCGTCTTTGATGTGACTGGGAAAATCGGTCGGATTTAGGTACCCCAAAAATCGGTCGGAATTAGATACCTTTACCCTATACATGAATTTTTTCACTTTTGCATACTTATTGATCACTTCTACAGTTTACTTAAAAGCCATAAGCAGCCCCTGTAGTCAGCTCAAATGCAACACAGATTACATTGTCATAATTTTATCGAGTTTTCATTCATAACCAGCTGGGTAACAATATTTTTTTTTCATATGTGACAAATCAAGGTAGTGAATGGGTTTGAGCTTCAGGTGAAACAAGGATTGTCAAAGTAAAAGCCAATCAGGCTGTTTGTTTGCTGTGTGGAACCATCACGGCTTTGAATTTGTGTCTCTGAGGACAAGGATTGTAAACATTCACTCTTAAAGACCAAATTAATAAGGTGACTCATGATCAATTTGCCACTTATTGCTGTAATCGCAAAATACTTAAAAGAAAAGGCACATGCCAAAAACTTACTGAACTCGCAAATATGATAGCAGATTTGTGCATTTTTAGACTGAAAAAAAAAAGCAAACAGGTTATATTTGACGTCACACACAAGTAATACCTCGAACTTCTGACGCGCTTTGGGCCCGTGGCCACTCACCTTGACAAACACTGAGCATCCATGCACTCTGCATCTTCATCCAAGGTCAATGAAAGCTGCTGAAGATCATTCTCCATTTGGGAAAGGTTAAGGTGCATTTGCGATGTTTTGTGACCAATTTGCAGAAGTTGCTTGCGGCATTCTTTGATCTGGGCACAGTATCTTTGATATTCAGCCTGTTTAGAACAAAATACACTATCTTGTCAAAAAAGTGAGATGTTAAGTGTGAAAAGAATCAAATCACTGTGCATTATCGCAAGCAGCAAGTACACAGGTGTAAATCTGGATTCATTCTGAATAGAAAAAAGTATTTGTTCTCCCAAATCTTAGAAGCTGACTTATGAATAAGGTTACAGACTGTACTGCAAATGTTAGCAGCTGATCCACAAATAAGGCTGCTACAAAATAATTTATCTAATTTTTTTTTTCTCAAAGAAAATTCACTGGTTTCAGAATTTGAAAGGATGAATGAGTTTATATTCAAAAAATGATAACACCCAAAATCCTACCTTCAAATTAAAGTAAGAGGGAAAAGTCAAAAGGAAATAAATGAAGCAATAAATTACATCACAAGCAAACAGAAAGACAATTTCAAAGCAACAAGAAAACATAGCAACCTCCATAGCTCTGAAGAGAGCTTCATCATCACCATCCTCAGAATCCAGCAACCTCTCGTGTAAAATCTTAAGTTCTTGTGTCTGAAACAGAACATGATACATACAGGTGTTGTTTATGTCAAATTGAAGTGCACATAAACAAGTCGCGTAAGGCGAAAATACAATATTTAGTCAAGTAGCTGTCGAACTCACAGTTCTATGAAACTGAACGCAATGCCATTTTTCAGCAAGACCGTATACTCGTAGCATCGTCAGTCCACCGCTCATGGCAAAGGCAGTGAAATTGACAAGAAGAGCGGGGTAGTAGTTGCGCTAAGAAGGATAGCACGCTTTTCTGTACCTCTCTTTGTTTTAACTTTCTGAGCGTGTTTTTAATCGAAACATATCATATCTATATGTTTTTGGAATCAGGAACCGACAAGGAATAAGATGAAAGTGTTTTTAAATTGATTTGGACAATTTAATTTTGATAATAATTTTTATATATTTAATTTTCAGAGCTTGTTTTTAATATAACATATTTATATGTTTTTGGAATCAGCAAATGATGGAGAATAAGATAAACGTAAATTTGGATCGTTTTATAAATTTTTTATTTTTTTTTTACAATTTTCAGATTTTTAATGACCAAAGTCATTAATTAATTTTTAAGCCACCAAGCTGAAATGCAATACCGAAGTCCGGGCTTCGTCGAAGATTACTTGACCAAAATTTCAACCAATTTGGTTGAAAAATGAGGGCGTGACAGTGCCGCCTCAACTTTCACGAAAAGCCGGATATGACGTCATCAAAGACATTTATCAAAAAAATGAAAAAAACGTTCGGGAATATCATACCCAGGAACTCTCATGTCAAATTTCATAAAGATCGGTCCAGTAGTTTGGTCTGAATCGCTCTACACGCACGCACGCACACACGCACGCACACACATACACCACGACCCTCGTTTCGATTCCCCCTCGATGTTAAAATATTTAGTCAAAACTTGACTAAATATAAAAAGGGCAAACCCAACAAATTAACTTCATTATATTGTGAAGCTTGAAATTTAAACAGTTAAAGTAAGAGTGAACTTGTTGACTTTTTCAAAATCAGTTACAGTAATAACAGATATTAATAGTCGCGTTGGCCTCATACTGAATAACATTTCCATACTTGGAAAAATACAATCAAAAAGCACAAAAGATGCAGCCAATCTTTTAATCTGTATACATCTACATCTTATGAGAAAAGATGGTTGCAGCATTTTGCAGTCCGAGTGTGAGAGTATGAATAAAAATTTAGCAAGCTCCCCTCCCAAGCTTACCATACTATCCAGCATCTGCTGTTTTTCATTCAGAGCATTCACATTTTGCTCATACAAAGCCAGCCCTGCAAAAGAAAGCATTGGCAATTGTCAGTATATCTTGATTTTTGTTTTTGTGTACTTCTTTGTGATAATATTGCTTGCTGTGTTTACATTCAAAGCAAGTGACTTCTAACTTGCCATATAATGTGAGAAGAGTCTTGTTCTTGCAGTATATGGCACATGTGTAAAAATCGAAGGTGAGTAAAGATCTCTTTTGTTTTTTAATATGGTACATGTACTTTCTACGATTCTGGTCTCATTTGGGGATACCTATTCTCCTACATTATGAATTTTAAAATGTTATTCACTTATCTTTTAGAAGCCTTTACTGAAAGTGAAAGGTCCAAATCCACATAAAATTCTAAAATTCAAATAAAAAAACACACATTCAATTTCAAGACACTATTTTGCATTTTTTCTTGGAAAGACTTGATTATCAACAACTTTTTAGTCATCTATCGAACAATAATCTGCCCAGCTCTCCCCACCCCCCCCCCCCCTCCCCCAACTCCAGCAAAGCATCAGAACTATTCTTATGAAGGATCACCTTGTTCAACCACATTGTTGAGCTGCATCATCTGGGTTTTTTTGTCTTCTGCAGCATGTTTGGCTTCACTCAAGTTTTTTTTGGCTGTCTGAAGCTCCTCCTCTGGGTAGAGAAAAATGACTTTTTCATGCATAACATATTATCACAATGTGTTCTCTTCGACAGAGAAATAGTACATGTTTGATCAATATTAAAGAACTGAATCTTCCGTATCTTTCACTTGAAAAAAATTGAAACAAAATGCAAGTCTGGACACCATAAGCGGGTTGGTATGGAATTATGTTACAATGCAGAAGAATTAACAGCTTGAGGTGTCTTTTGCCCGGAACCAATGTCCTCAGAAGAGTGTTGCCACTGTCTCTGTTAGAATGTTAGTAATTGTTACACAACAGCAACATGTTTCATAGCAAAAACAAACTAATACTGTAACAGTACACACATTTTTAGCAAGTTATTGCTGGTTTCTTTTACTGACTTCAGAAGGCCATGACAGGATTACAGTAAGAAGAGCAGAGAATCAAAGTTTGCAAGTTACCAGACTGAGTCTTCAGAGATGCCCATTCCTCTTGAGGCTTTGCCACATTTTTCATGAAGGTGTTCATTGCCACTGTTTTGTGGAACTTTTCCTTCAAGTCAGGTTTTGTCTGAAAGGTTAAATCATCCAAAGCTGTAACCACAAGTATGAAACTGTGAAAAACGGTTATAAAACTGTCTGCTTAAGTGCTTTATATATATAATATTTCAATCTTTTCTTCTTTCAAAATCACAATGGTTGCAAGTTTTTCATAACGGTGAGACAAGAAAGGTATGTTATAGGACGTTTCATTGCGACAAAACAATACGTTACGGTCACTGATGTTTGACTCAGCGGTCTTTTAAGTGGACATACAGACGAACACTTATAATACAGAAAATGAACTTATCTGACAAATTGTCCAAAGCTCGTTCGGAAGACACAAGGGAGACCACTATTCTATATACTAGGTCTCGCTTGTGTCTTCCGAACAAACAGTTTAAATTAGCCCATTTGTTGCTGTGACAACTTCCAGAACGTCACACTCTCGTTACTGAGTTAGAACTTAGATAATACAGTTATACTGTCTCAATTTGCTGTATCCCAATAATACTAGGAGGCTGCTTAGTGCTTAGAACACATTTAAGAGCTGTGGTTACTACACATAGGCAGACCTAACTAACATTCAATCTTACACACACACAAACACTTGACTGAACAGTAGATGAGCATCTATAAACTAAAGGCATACTTTACTGAGTTCCTGCAGCTGGTCTGTGATTTCATCAGGACCCACATTTGTTTTGCAGGCTTCAAACTGTTTCAAATTCATCTCTGACAGGAGTCTGTAAATCAAAATTGAAAGCAAGATATCACATATCACTATTAAGCAAGATATTACATATAACACTATCAGATTGTTACTACATGTATCAGTTTAATCTGTGTCCTTTGTATCAAATGTTTAGGTCTAATTTGGTCATTTCTGCCTGTAACTGTAAGTGTAATGGGCGTAACTGCACTTTTTCTTGTGCATAATGAGCAACTCTCGTCTTACTGATCTGTAACCAGCATGTTTTACCTTTTTATAACACAACAGCTGGTACTGTTAGTGATACAGAGATAATTCGGGAAACAATTTTTGAAGAGCAATTTGAACCATCATTTGTGTTTCGCTCACTAGGAGTAGGATTAGGACAAGTCACGCTCCTAGACCAGTCTATACCAATTTACAAGTACATCCTGTAACACTAACACAAGGTCGATTCAGCATTATGTGAAGATTGCAGTGATGCCAATTGTGGAGACGCCATTTAGGACCAGTAGTAGAACTAGACGTAGAAGTGAACGTGAGTTGTTCTTTGCTACTGGTGACAAGTGGGGGTCAGCTCACACGGACGCATTTTTCAATTAGGGGAGAAACTGGTCACAAAGCACCCAGTACATGCCAGAGAGATAGGAGAATCGGCACAATCAAAGAAAAAACCAAAATCATTCTTTCAATAGATATGGAAATATTAAGATTTACTGTGAAAATGCTAGCAAAAATGGCGTCCAAAAACGGGAACGCACACTTGGTGCGTCTTTGAAGACTTACCTCCCGTTCTGTGTTGTTGATAATAGTCGTGTTTGTGCTGTTTTTGTTGAAATAGTATCTAATAAAACTGATGCAGTTCTTGAAATGTTGCAAATTATTTTTGTCTTTGTGAAATGCGAGAGTGTTCTGAGACGTAATCTGCATACGGCTGATGTCCCACATAGGGTACCCCACTTGCGTATCACTCCAAATGAGCTTCATAGTACAAAAGCAGATACACTACCAAAACACTGCATAACAGATCTACAAGACTAAGCCAGAATCATTGAAATTTACTTCCTGTATAAAATATTGCAATCAAATTTGCTCACGCCGTCCCACATGCAACGCAGGTTACCTTCGCCTTCGATTCAAAGTAACTCCACGCTAACTGAATTACCATCGAAACGCAGATAACGAACTGATTCGGAGATTACACGCCACACATTTATGATAGTTTACACACAAATTTCAACTGTGTTGTTTCGCGATAAACAGCCATAAACAAACAAATGTGGCGCCGTCACGTCGCTTCGGAAGGAGAAACGCAGGTTTCCAAGAGATTTTTTCCGATACCTGTCGGATTAAAATCATCCGTTTTCAACGAATGAAGGCTCTTTGGCAGATCTGGTGAGTTGGAAACTGTCTATGAATGTTTCATTTAATGTCAAATGCGTACATTCTTGTCGATATTGTTACCTTTGGGCTCATAAATGAAGTCAATGGTCGTGTTTTCCTAAAGTGACTTTTGTCAGCATTGAACTTTCTGAATTCTGTGCTTTGATCATTGACTGAGAAGAATCTTCCGATGACACTAGTTCATTTCACTACGCGACTGCAGATCTGCAAGGAAACTTATGGCAGGGGAAATAAGCTTAACTGAAGACGAATAAGCGGAGTAACTGTTCTTCAACGGATTGCTCTCACTGATCTAAATATTTAGATCTTGTCGTCTGCTAGTCTGCTAGAAAGTAGTCTTCGGTCGTGTGAAAGTCACATCTATTTCAATGTGTGTGTGCATCGATCCGTGTAGTGAAATGTTGATCTTTGATGATTTGGCAACATAACTTCGCTAAATGTGCTTCGAGTGTATCTCCCCGTTAACCGCATTTGAAAACGTCTTACCATATGTTTCGACAGCCCAGACGGGGAGGATCCTCGATAGCTCACAGGGTATATATATATATATATTGATGTTTTCCGCCAGTTTTTTAAGAATCCTTTCAAATTTGCTATTCTAAAAGTATCCTAAGACATGACTCGAGTGGCAAAGAACATTCTCTGCAATTCCCGTCTCAGTCCGTGCAGCCGTTTCGGGTCCTATCGTCATCATACAAACATACACACAGACACACAAGAACCAGCTTTAAAAGTTAGATTATATATGTAAGAACCATGTGAACCAGTGATTTTTTCTATGTACATCAGATACTACAGTATTTCTGCTTTATGAAAAGCTAGCCTATATTTCAAAAACAAAACTAGAGATTTGAATTTTGACCACTTTTCCCCCTTTCTGTCACCAGTACTGAAGAACAACTCACAAATTAGACGCAAATCAATCAAATTAACAAAGTTAGGGTTTTGGAGTATAATATGCTATAGCTAGGAGCTTCAGATTTTGGGCACACAAAGAAGCAGATCACTTGCCTAGCTTGTGACTGTTCACGAGCAAGAAGTCAATTTGCGAATTTCTTTAGAAGTTTTCAACTCTACAGTTGTTCTCTTCAAGGTAAAACATAGAGAGCTCTCTCAGTCGCCAATAAATTGAATAATTTCATTTATTTTATCGGTTTTACAAACACTGAACAGTTTGTGAGAATGTTTAGAATAGAAATTTTCACAAAGACTTCCTTTCTGGGTTTTTTTCAGTTGGCGGTGGGAGGAATTCTCGGAGCCACATCCAGCCATTGAGCTGACAAAACAGCCGAACGCGTCACACAGTGATGAGAAATATAGCGTCATAAAAAGATTACGTAATGCATCATGACGTCATGCCTCCCTGTAGTCTTTTTCTCTCGCGCGGTGTGTGTGTGTGTGTGTTCATTTTGTGCACATGTGTTAGTGTTACTGTTTGTGTGTGTGTGTGTGTGTTTGTGTGTGCGTGCATGAGTCTGTACTCGTGTGTGTGTGTGTGTGTGTGTGTGTGTAAGAAAGACAGAGAGAGAGATAGAGAGAGAGAGAGAGGGAGTGAGGGAGAGAGAGTGTGTGTGTGTGTGTGTGAATGTGTGTGTGCATTTTCACTGTGATCAAATAAAAGAGAAAGGCCAGTCACCACGCACATCCTCGGCTCGCATGCAATGTATTTATATAGCAAAGGGAATGCCTGTAATTCACACATAGCAATCACTTGGTCTTAAACGTGCACAAGACAAAAACTTTCATACTGGGGGAGCGAGCCAGTCTGAAGAGTACTCGGGTCCAGCGCGAGCGTTTTTTATTTATATTTTGACTGAAGAAAGGATATTAAATTTATCAGGATACCGCCCCGACTGGACAATTACGTGATCGAACTGCCTACAGTTTTTAGTCATAATATATAGCACCTCGGGTTTCCTTTTGCCCGTGAGGGTCAATTAGTTATCCCACCGACCTGAATTATGGAGAGGATCGAGCCTGGGTTGTACTACAGCCTCACACATAATTTCATTGAAATCGGTTCTCAAACATCGGATATCTATTTGCGGACAGACACACCTGTAGACACACAGACACACACTCACACACACACACACACACACACACACACACACACACACACACAGACAGACAGACAGACACAGTGAAACCTATAATACCGTCTTTTAAGGGGCGGTATAATAACTTGAAAATCAAGCGTCTATAGTAAACCCTTGGACTAGTGAACACTCGGACTAGTGAACCCTCGGACCAGTGGGACGTTCCCCTTCAATTTTGCTGCCTGGACTGCAGGACATTTTCAGTAAAATACACGCAAGTACAGTATGTAGGATAAACAGAATACTACATGGCTTGCTGTGTCGTACCAGATTTACACTCGTTGCTTTTTCAAATAGTGAACAGCTCGCAGTTCAATATTTAAAAAAACAACTCGTGTAAATCTGACGTCGTGACGACACAGCAAGCCCTGTACTCATGTAGTATAATAGTGTCCCTACCTTTTCGCTTCTTTAGCCAGTTCAACGTTGTTTTCAGCTTCCATCTCTTGTCCTTCTGGTTTCTTCTGAATTGAAAAATGGACTACTGGGATAATAAATGACAACAAGGTAAATTATTATTGCTATTTGTCAGTCAAACGCTCATTACTTCGTAATGCGCGCCGAGATGGTGGCCATCTTGAAAACATTTGATAAGCCATTGCCTTTGGCTCCTTTTTAATTTGTTGTCTTATCATTCTTTTTTTAAATTTGTATGACAATAATTTGTGTTTAAAGTTTTATTTTATTGGCGCCCCGGTATTATCAGACGTCATCTTCATTGTTTTAGTTCATTCAAGAATAAGATTTGTTTTATTGATTACTTTTTTAAAATAAATAGAGTAGCTTCCCCTGATAAACAGGGGCGATAAGTCAGACGTCAACAAACGCTGTGTGTTCGAGGTGTGCAGGTCTAAGTATAAAGGGAAAACAAAACTTGGTCGTGTCACATACACAATGTATACAATTCCTTAATAGGTAAGCTTCCTGTGAGGACGTTAAGTCCCCCCCCCCCTCCAGTACTTCGTGTCACACACGCATTAGTCTTTGCTTTTGACGAAAACTATGATCATGTCTACTTTGTACCATGGGTCAGGGTGATTGAACAAGTTCAACAACTTGAACAAGTTCATGACGATGATGTGTAACTTAAATTTTGCTTGTCCTCAGTAAGTTACCCTTTTTTTAATCTATAATTTATTGAAAAGTGTTTAACAACAATATTCTCTTTCTTTTTCTCCGTGATCAGTCTAATTTGTACATTATAAATTATATAATTTTATCACTATATATAAAACAGATGAAGCCACACAAAACAAACACAGGCGGGTGCCGGTGTCACGAACTGAAACCTCTGCTGAACAATCCCTCTCATTGCGGTCAATGCGCATGCACCAATCTTGGACTTAAAAAATGTGACCCTTAGAGAAAGGGAGAATGTACGTTCTGGCTCACCGATTCCGACAGACCCTAAATATTAACGCAAAATAGGCTTCTGGACTAAACTTTTACTAAAATGAAACATGCGACAAAATCAGAAAAATACTGCATAAATCCATACAAAAAAAAATACAGTAAAGTAAGGTTGTTTTGAACCAATGCCGGGTCTGTCGGAATCAGTAACCCAGAACGTACATTCCCCCTTTCTCTCTGTGCAACGCTAAATTTAGTTTCCATTGAAATATTAACTAGTTGCAGCCAGCGTGCGTATTGATCCAATCTGCCCGTACGGTCGGCTAGCCATAACTACCGTATTGATCTGGTAAAAACAAACAGCAAGCCTGTCTTCTATATTCCTCCAATGGCAAGACAAGATTAAATCATGTGATAGCAACAGTTACGTCACGTCCGCCCAACACTTGGTATTGATTGTAACATAGCCTGGTGATTTTGCCATTTCATTCCGGACTCGCCTGCCGTGCAGTTGTGTTTTCTGTGAGAGAAGTGTTTTTACTGTCACTATATTTGCTAAATATTTATGTCTCAAGATAGCATTTCTGAAGAATTAGAGAGAGAAATTCTTGAATCACAAGTTGCTCATCAAAATCTATTAGATTTTTCAACACAGTCATCAACTTTAATTTTACATTCACCAACTATGGATATACCGGAATCATTGAGTGAATGGAATTCTGAGCAGTTTTTAACTATTGAAGAGCACCTCAGTTACCTCAACAATTTTGTTGAAGTATTATCGCAAATGAAAAATGAAGGGCCATCTCCGAGTGGAAAACTACCTAAATTTCCTTCACGCCCAAAACGGAAACTTTCAGATTTGTATGGAGGAAAACCAAAGAAAACCAAAACAACAATGACGTTCAATGAACTCCACGAATATTTAAAGTCAAAAATTGTTGATGTAAGCATGACAGTTAGGAAGGAAGTGTTCTTTTTTAATCCGGAAGATATCACATCATCAGCAAGTGCCATTGAAAAGTTAGTTGAGGGATATAGACACATACAAAGACAGGAGGCAACTTCAATGGGCTTCAATTTGCAATATGGAATGGTTCTAGAAATCGCATTTAAGTTTTATGAAGCAGAACAAGGCATTCATAATGAGACCTGGGATGGCTGGTTGGAAAGAAACGTTAAAATTTCTTCTACGTATGCACGGAGATTGAGGGAGATTGCCCGTTTACTATTTCCATACAGAGCCAAATTCAGCACAGTTGGGATGTCTTTTTATGAAGTCTTCAACATGAGAAAAGAACTCAAAACCATGTTTGAAAAGAATGAGGATATCAGGCTTTATTGGGCTGAGAAAGTGACGTCAATGGTTCCAAATATACATCAACAGCAATCACAAGAGTAGGCTGCAATCAGGTCACGCAACTGCCAGTTGCGCCAAAATAGGTCAACACCCTGCTTCGCGATTGGGCTGAGAAAGTGACGTCAATGGTTCCAAATATGTACATCAACAGCAATCAGGTCACGCAACTGCCAGTTGCGCCAAAATAGGTCAACACCCTGCTTCGCGATTGGGCTGAGAAAGTGACGTCAATGGTTCCAAATATACATCAACAGCAATCACAAGAGTAGGAAAAAAGAGTTAGAGCTAACACTGCAATCAGGTCACGCAACTGCCAGTTGCGCCAAAATAGGTCAACACCCTGCTTCGCTTCGCTTCGCTTCGCTTCAAAGGCTGCCTTCGGGCGGCCGCCGAGTGCACTTTATGCAAATGACTTGTTTATTGATTCAAGCTTTGACAAGTGTACTTGGTGGCTGCTTTGAAACTCAACAAAGCCTTCTCCCCTTTCACAAACACTTCCCAAACGCAAGCAACTTCCTCTCCCCCGCTGCAGTCAAAACAAAGCTGTCATAGCGGGTTTTCCCGATTGACAAAAATTCTTATTACACACCCAGACTATTTGGAGCCGCGTTTATTCTCCAGTGTCCAATTGCATAAGAATATTCTGGTGATGAATAAACGCGCTTTGTGTCATTAGCATCTAAAGATTTCTTGTTTACAATAGTTGTGTTGATCTGATGAAGCGCGGAACTGATCTTAGGGTTGTCATGGTGAAACACTCGCTTCTGAAACAGTGCTTCCTTGTAGTTATCATGCGATATGCTCGACTTTACAACCTGTTTGCTTACACCCTTTGCTTTTTTAACCACCCCTTTCTCACTTGCAACACTGTACATCTTTGCACGCAATCCAACATACTCCTTAATTATCTTCCCATTCATTTCATCTTTCATCTTTCCAATAACCTTCTTGTTAACATTTGAGTGCAATGGTGATTCTTTAGGGTAGTCGCAAGTGTCATAAAAAGAATCTTTTCCTTTTACTGCAGGACTTTCAGCTTCTAGATCTTTGTAAATGTCATCCGCTGGAATGTCAAGTAAGAATGAATCTGTGTCTGTGTAAAGTACTCTCGATTTGGGATATCTTGGTTTCAAATAATCATACAAAAACTCAAGCATCAACAGTTTTGACAACTCTAGCACAGTAAAGCCTATGAATACTGGTTTGTCAAGCTTGACTACAAGTTTTTTCATTAAGATACCATACAGCTGTTCATGAAAGTATTTAAAGTCTTGATACTGTGGTTTGGATGTCAGCTTGATGGCCTCATTTTCTCTTGTAACAAGTCTAACATCCTTTCTCTTGTGTGGGTTTTCCATTGTCTTACCAAAGCAACTGTTGTTCATCAGTTTAAAAAAGTCTTTCTCTGATGCATCAGCGGCTTTGGTTCTCAGTTCTGTGTTTTTCATGATGTAAGGTTTCATAAACTGTTCTTGATCAAATAAAATTATACGATGAACAGCCTTCAAAATTAATCCATGTCTAATGTAAAACTGTAACAGTCTGTAGTGACACACATACTTCTTTTTGTGAAACAGATTGGGCACCAGCTTTGGAGGTTCTCTTGGGTTTACTTTTAACCTCTCAGCCGCTAAAGGATAATCATTATGTAGATCATGAAGTGATAGTGGATAGTCTAAGTCAACTTCTAGTATCCATCCCTTTCGACTGTCTGGGCCTGCTTTTAATATTGTCATCACAACACATTGTGAAAATGGTCCTGAATAGATCTTAAAGTTCCGAAGTGGAAGCGTCTGACACATTGCCCAACCATACAAATTGTTTGCATCTAGATACATGATGTAATTAGAAGGTTTCATAGGATCAAAGTCGTCCAAGTATTTGTTGTTGGCTTTGCAGTAATTGTGTGAAGCCATACTGATTCCTCCACGTAGTCCATTTTCAATCATCTGAAGTGTAGGTAGATCTGATAGCAAGTCAATCTTTACTCCCGTAAATCTAAGAAATGCATCCCAGCTCATGCCTGGTGCAGATATGTAATGTGAAGGATCTAGATTGTAGTGCTTCATACATGTTCTTCTGTAATTCTCAAATATATCTGCAAGTAAACAAACATCAGCCAACAAATATTGATCATGATAATCACCCATTGTATTACATCCTAATTTATTCCATGCCGTCTTAGCGTGTTCATAGTCTTCGTCACTTATACCTTTACCCTTCAGCCGTGAGAAGTAAGCATCCTTTGGTGGTAACTCATCTTCATCAAACCTCTCCCACGAATCCATGTATTCATATGGATAGACTCCCTTTCTAACTAAGTCACTGTCAAAGTACTTACATGTGATTGGGAAAGCAGTTAGTGATGAAGATAAAGACTCAAGTGTTCCCATCAGATGTTGAGCAGAATCGTAGAAGTGTAAACTATTCAGAGTAAAGGCCATGTACTTTTCTGAAGACTGCGCAATGCATCTTGCTTTGTATTCATCAGTTACTGCCTGCATGATCAGATGTGAATCATAACCGCGCAAGTTATGGAAGAAGATTGGAAGCTTCCAAGTCTTAGGATCAAACTTTAATTGTAGATTACATTTGCTGTGTGCTGCTCCTCGGAACTGCCCACTTACATGATCATGATCTCTTACTATTGGATTGTCTGTGTTTGGTGTTAGACTTTGTTCGCATATCCAACACTGTGTGGTAGAGTTAAACTGTTCTTGGTCTTCCGGTTTCATAACAATGTCTGAAAGATTCAGTTGTTTGGAGCAGTCATTTCGCACTTGGTTCATTTGCTGTAAGAAGTTCTTTGCTGCATTAGGTCCTCTGTACAATTGCGGTTTAGAATGTTTACCATCTGAACTAACAACAATAAATGCATATGAACAGACTTGATGATTACTTAGAGTTACTGTTTTAGGTAGGTCTTTTGGTAAAGGTCCTTCATATGGCACAATGATAGATTCAAAGTCAGCATAAACAACATAAGGATTTTTCTGTAGTTTGCATACATTCTTAAAATACACTTTGCTGTCTGGCGGCGGTGTTGTTAACTTCACAACCGCATCATCAACGCTCTTACAATGTTGCTTGTGTATAAGTGCTGCATGAATTGATGGAATACGCAAGAGACATCGCCTACAAAAGTCTTGTTTACTATTGTGATTGCTTGTGCTCGCCATCAGTCTACTCATTGTACGAATCAAAGTGTAATGATATTTTACACCATCAGTCATTAGTAACATGTCAACATGGTTAGTATCACAATCACCAATCGTTGGTGAGTTCTTTGATATTCTGACTGGTTTCAGTTCATCTTCCTCATCCCACGTGTAAACATTTACGGTGATGGGTTTGTTTTGCTGTTCAAATTTGTCAATGCTTGTAATGCTGACAGGAAATTCAATACCAGTAAAGTTTAGTTTATTTCTGTATGCATGATAGTTAGACACTCTTTCTGCATTTTTCTTTACACTGTACAGTCTTGCCAGAACACACCACATAAAACATTTGTCATCATCATTCTTTATGTTCAGCACAGCACGTTTTTTGACAAGAGCAGGAGGTAAAGGTATGTAACTTCTACCTCTGATGGGGGCAAATTTACTTAGCTTCAATTCTATTTTTAGAATTTCACCTTCTGACCATCCGGATCCTTTCATCTTTGCATCCTCTGCAGCTTGCTCAAACCGTTTCATCATTTCATCTGCCCAGTTTCCATTCAATTCTGCCATAGAATTAAGTGCTAGTTGTCTGGTTGAAACATGAACTTCTAGCACCTCATCACTGACTGTTTTGTATTTTATTAAACTGACTATCTGCACTTTTACTGGAGGTTCAATCAACAAATTGTTTGGAATTTGTTCAATGGCGTCTTGCACACTGGACTGCACATTTTGAGGATCCGTTACTTGTAATTCAACGGTGTCAAATACTGTCGATAAAGATTCTAATACAGAGTCTTCCATCGCTGTGAGTTTGATTTTATAACTCAAAATAAAAATATAAATTAAAAAAATGAAGTTGCTTAGAATTCTTTCTCAGAGCTTCCATTTTTGTTAACACTATAAAATCTGAAATAAAAAATCATTTAACATTTGTACCACGTGGAACTAATTGTAATTCCTCTTTTACAAAGGCTCTTTGCGGTGCTGGTTCTCTCAAGTAATATATAGGTGGATTTGTCTCTACTACTCTCTTGATTTCATGAATGTCAATACTCCAGATTGGATCCGTTGCACGCTTCCTGCTGTCACCCTCAGCTTCACCGGGTGCATATAAATATCTGACTTTCTGATTGAAAGGTAGTAATGCCACTGGTGTTGTTGACTTTGGAGCAACAGGTATTGTTTTCTGTTTGATTGCATCAACTGGTCTTAACCCTGTAGCTTTAAATACCTCCAGATTCATTGCTCTAAGTACTGATGGTAATCTTTTGACCCATTCAGTGTTACGCAATTTACTTTCTGTGTCCAAAAATTCCTGATGGTACTGATATGAAAACAGTTTTTCTGCCAACTGTTTGTTAAAGCTCTCAACAATAGCCTGTGACCTGTGGTTTCCTGGAATACCTCTCTTCACTGTAACATGATGTTTTAACAGAAGCTGGTTGACAGCTCCTTTAAACTCCTTACCATCATCGCACTGAATCATTCTGGGATACTTTAGTGGTCCACGTCTGTAAATTTCTTGCAGGGCAACAGCTGTAGCTATAGCACTTTTCTCTGTCAACGGTTCAGCATCTTTGTATCTTGTTGCAACATCAACTACAGTCAGTGCATACTTATATTTCTTCCTTCTGACTGTGTCATGCGGTAAATACAGCAGGTCTATTTGATGAGTGTCATTCGGTTTAATGTTAACAAAGTGTGGTCGTGTAATTTTTCTTGGTGCAGGTAAATAGATCTGCCAAACTGCCTGCTTTGACAACCATTTCTTTGCTATATCTTGAGAAACACCTGCTGCGTCACTGAGCTTGTCAATAGCAGTTCTTCCTTTCCAGTATCCTTTTGGGGAATAATATATTTTAGATAACAAAGCATCACTCATGGTTTTTTAAATGACAGAATATTAAGATTTTACAGCACGCGCAATAAAGTAAACAACAGCCATACCAATAACAATGAAAACAATCTCGCCCACCTTCTGCTCTTCTGAAGGCTGATAAAAGTCACCCAGTTTTGGAGGAGCACTTGTCTTCATTTTCTTTCCAGTTACAAGATAGTATTCTTGAATGGCTGCATCAACATTGGCAAAGGTTTTGTTTGCATGTCCTTGCTGCCTGAGTTTATCATTCATAAAGTCTAACTGCGCAATTCGTTTCTTCTCGTATTCATCCTGTGCTTTCGCCAGTTGTTCCATGGCTTTGTTGTGCCTTTCCCTCTCTTCACCATTTTGCAGTTTAGAAAACAAATAGTTGCTGCCAGAAAATGCAAGCGCATTTACAATCGCACCTCCCACCATCATAACCAAGCTAGCCATTTTATTGTCTTACATGTTTATATTTTCTGGAATAATTCCTTGCTTCACCAGGAAGTCTTTTGTTGCAAAGGAAGCTGTCACAACACCAATTAGTTTAGCACCGTCTTCGAAGTCTAACTTTCCCAAGTCGGCTGGTTTCATTCTGAGGAGACTTTTACCCAGCATTGTGTAACCTACACTCAAGCCTCCAATCACTGCAGCGTGATAAACTAGATTAACTATTGTCTTTTCAGAACTCATTTTTATGTTATCAAAATTAAAATATTAAAATTATTCCATATGAAATGAATCCACTGCAGGTACTACTGTGGGCTTTTTTATTGTTTGTACTGCTTTGTTTGTTGGTTTTGGTGTTTCTGATTTTGGTTTTTCTGACACTTTATATTTGCCTTGCCAAAGTTTGTAAAGCAAGTATCCACCTCCTCCAACAACAGCTGCTACAGCTACTTTTCTGTATGATAGAAATGAAGATTTTAATTCTTGATCAGTTTGTGTGACCTTAGTCACTTCAGGAATGTTTGGTGTCTGCTCAACTTCAGACATAATGTTCTGCTTTGCCTTTTGATTTAACTTTTTTTGTCTGTTCCATTCGGCTAGTTTTTTTCCTGCTTCTACTCTACCAGGTTTCTTTGTCACTGTGTTCACTTCTGGTATTTTCGTCTGCTCCACTGTCTGCTTCAACTGATCTGTCATCTTTTTTATTCTGAAAATTAATGTGTTTGAAAGTAATTAATCCAGCAACAAATGGTACTAATAAAGCACCAAATCGATAATACAGGCCACAGGCAAGAGATTCGAGGGACTTGGAAACAACAGGGTCATGAGTTAGATCATGTGTTAAGTCTTCCTCCGAGTCGAGAGGTGTAAAATGTCCAAAAATCTTTGTGTACAAACCTATAACAGTCTGTCCAATACTTCTAACCATCTTAGAACCAAGCACTGATTCATACCGTCCATGATACTTTTCTATATCTTCTGAGGAAAGATGTTGTACTTCTTCCACAGTTAACTGCCGCCCAAGGTAGTGTTTTGTTTTTCCACAAACAGCAAGTGAATACAATCTTTCTTTTTTATCAGGTATAGTCCTACTGTCACAGATTTCAATATCTGTAGCAGTCTGCATCAGCAATTCATCACAGTTCATTTTATTTTGATGCAGAATAAAATTAAAATCTAGTAATTAAACTTGAGTAAGAACTTGGGTAGGAACTTAACAAGAACTTAGGTAGGAACTTGAGTAAGAACTTAGGTAGGAACTTAACAAGAACTTGAGTAAAAACTTAACAAGAACTTAGTAAGAACTTGACAAGAACTTAGGTAGGAACTTGAGTAAGAACTTAGGTAGGAACTTAACAAGAACTTAACAAGAACTTGAGTAAGAACTTAGTAAGAACTTGAGTAAGAACTTGACAAGAACTTGAGTAAGAAATTGACAAGAACTTGGTAAGAACTTGAGTAAGAACTTGACAAGAACTTAGCAAGGATTTCTACAAACATACATACTGAACTGGTTGATCAGTTTTTAAAACCAGTTTCGAGTGCTTAGAAGATTTCAGATTATTCTTTATTCTTTCTCTCTCCTGTTTGTTTTCAATGACATCATTTTCTCGAAGACACTCTTCAAAACTGTCACGGTCCTTTGAATAGAACAATGTTATTGTTTTGAGTTGCTCTCTAAAGTCTTTCAGAACTGCATTGTATTTTTGTGTTAATATCCAAACTGATATTAATGCATGTCGTCCACTGAATGCAAGCTTTGCTAGTGCACTTTTCTTTCTAACAATGTCACGTTCTGCTGCACAGTCATCAATAATAAACAGTGTTGGCGTGTTCTGAAAAAGATCGAAATAATGCTCCAAGCAAACATTTAGACGATCAGAAGGATTTACAATAAATATATTTTGATCAGACCATATGAATTTTCTCTCCTTGTATGTTCTGTTATGCTTTATGGTTGGACAGAATATGACTATGTGTTCAAAGTGATTTATGTAAACAGTCTGTAATAAATCCAAAACATATCTTGTTTTGCCGCAACCTGTTGCCCCACAAATCAAAGAACAGTGTGGATCTTTTGGAAGAAAATCTAGATACTTCATTTTAACACGTTCAATAAACAATATCCTGTAATCTGCTTTCAGAGATGTTTAACTGCGCATCTGACACAACAAACACGTAGATCTTAACTGATTTACTGCTACTCCCTACTTCCTTTTCAATTTGTATTGTGATTCCTTCTGATCCGTTTTCAATTCGCCTTCCACTTCCATGCAGTTTGTTGTCGTCAGTTGTTCTGAGATCCAGCCATAACGCATATTTATTTGTCAAGAAATCTTCTACGCCAACACCGTGTAAATGTAGATCTTTAGCCACAAGATCAGATGTTGGGTCTTTCAATCTTCCTCCAGTAAAGTACTTTCTTGCTTCATCATAGTGTTGGTATGGCAGCATGCCAGATGCAAATATTTGGTTTGGCTGCCCTTCAATTGTGCAATATACTCTATTGATTAGTGGATTGTAAAACTTTTCTATTTGCCTTTCATATGAATCTTTTGGTTCCTCAAACAACATAAGTATTCCCTTCATTGACCTAGCTGGTGTATTCAAGTTAATGTTCCAGATTGGATCAGCCTGGCTTTTTGAAAGTGTACTGTGATTCAACACTCTTTCATAATAGATAGGCAGCTTAGAACTGTACTGATTTTCTATAAGTCTAGCCAGTTCAGGATGGTTTACAACATCAAACTCTAAAGAAATTCCAGACACCTTATACTTTGCTTCCGGGTCTTGTGAAAGCATAACACGATCATAACTATTGAAAGTCAGGTCGTATGACAGCCTGTCACGCAATGCTCCTTGATAGAAGGGAGGATGTGAATTTATGAGTTCAAAGTCAAGTGGAATACAAAATTTGTTTCCAAAAGCAACATTGACAGCGTTATCTTTTTTGTTGTCAGCTTTATCTCCGGCTCCTATTCTAACTTTTATCCCATTGTCTGACTGAATCCCTTGAAACACTCTGTTTTTCTTTTCATTGTCAGTCAACCAATTATCTGCGTAAACTAAAAATACATCTGCATTATTCAATGACATCACTTCCCGCCCTTCCAGTTTGACAGTAATCTTCCTCACAATTGCTCTTCCTACATTATAAGCCAAAGTCCTATTTTCATCTGAGCCAGATTCTAATTCTAATTTGAATGATAGTCTTACAGTGCCTGGTACAATAACATCGTTCTTACCTAGATTAGGAAACCTAACAGTAAGTATTTCATTCTGATCAATAGTAGAAGGATTATTTGTAACTATAACTGTTTGCCTTATTCCTTTTACCCCGAGAGGTTCTTTCAGCCTTCTGTAAGGATCAAGAACAGAACCGAACGATTGTGCCATCTTTTTTTATTTTCAAAATAAAAAATAAGTTACAAATGGCAGAAGGTGGATTTGAAGATTTATTTGAGCCAGCGGACGACATGAGCGAAGCAATCCCTTTGGTTCCCTACCATCATTCACTGCATTATGAGGTGGCACGACATGAACTTCTGGAAGGTAAAGTTAGAGATTTCTACAAAAGTTTAGGAGAAGAACCTGATGTTTTAGATCCAAACCAGTTCAAAATGGAAGCAAATCATTTATATACAACTAGCGATAAAGGAGAAAAAGTCCAACTTACATATAAATCTAATCCTGCTAAGTTTCTATCAAAAGTTTCACTAAAACAAAAACTTACTGCTAATCGACTTAGGCAATTAGATATTGTGCCTAGCACACGGTCATCACCTTCCCATGTTGTTTCCTTACTTCAACAAGCAGAACTAGGACTACCAACTGCTACTCAAATAGAATCTGTTCCATTGCAAGATCTTAATAAACTCGCAGAAGAGGCTGATCAACTTATACAAGAGATAGAAACTTCTTTTTCTGAGGAAACTTCACTGAAGACTCCACATGAACTATTACCTATGAGAGAAATAGAAGCCCTTAATCAATCACTACAAACCATCAGAGGTGAAATAGCAAATAATCTGTCAAAACTAGGTCAGCTGGATGAAGATATAAACAAAGAGAAACAAAAACTTGCTGATGCTGATGATTTGAACCTAGAACAAGAAGTAAAAAACAGAATTTCTAAGCGTTTAAAAGATTTGCAGGAGGAGAAAGCCATAAGGTTAGAAGTTCTAAGTAACAATAGAGAACAACTGAGAACACAGGTCAGCAGAATAAAAAATACAATTCAAAGAATCCTTTACGAAGACACAACTCTTGCTGAAAGAATTAGAACGCTTTTCAGAGAGCAGGGAATCACAATAGCTAGTATACTAACTGCGTTAGGATTTGCAATAAGCACATTAGTGTTAACACTCACAGGTGGCACTGTCACACCTCCACCTCCACCTTCACCTTCATCTCCATCTGATCCGGGATGGGTAAAGAAACAACTCAAACACATTGCAGAACTATTAAAGAAACTAGCAGCAAAAGCTTTGGATGCACTTCCAGGAATCATTGGTTCAATTGTTAGCTGGCTGTTATCTTTTGCAGGTAAAGTTGTTGGTTTCATGGCTGAACATCTCTGGACTCTAATAGTTTTAATTGCAGGTGTTCTGCTAACGAGAATAAAGCAAAAGTAAGCCTACACCCACTCCACCAATTACTAGAGCAGTCTTCTGCGATTCATGATCATCACTAATACTAACAGCTTGATCATCACTAGTGACAGAATGATCTTCACCTGCAGCGTGATCTTCACTTGTCACGCTTTGTTTCTGTTCATTGTGATATGGCTGTAACATCGTTCTGATTTCTGAATTCAGTTCTTCACCCTTTCCAAGCGGCTGGGTGTCACTAGCAATAATGATTTCATTGTTATAATTTGTTATTGTTCCAATCTGCAGCTGGAGATCAGAAGGTAACATGTAAAGGCCGTTACCAACAGCAAAGTCAACTTTTGATCTTGCATAACGGAGAGAGTCTTGATACCTTTTGATGCTGGAAGGCAGATCAACTGCAGAGTTTATGACATCTTCTAAATTTGATAGCAACTGTTTCTGTGCACCAAACCCTGTGCTTGTTCTCATTATGTTTGATCGTGTCTGTGCCTGCGAGCCTAGCAAGCACCACGCATATGTTCGGATAGATTCATTGATCCTTTCAACACCTGATCCAGTGAAACCTTTGCCGGTGTCTAATATAAAAGTAGTCCATGCATTGTGGTGCTGTTGTTCTATTGATCCTAACTGTACCTGCACATTTGAAGAAAAAGATGTATGACCTGGCCAGTAATCAAAATTATACCTCCTGTGGACACCCCATAAATATAGTGTTCCCATGCCATGGTTTTTGTCTTGCTTTTGCCTAAAGTCGGTCTTAAAATCTATATTGAATTCATTGCAGAGACGCTCATACACTTTCATGTTTATCCTATTGTTGAATGGGTTCCAGCTCTTTTCATGCGGCATTGGTGCCTGAAGTTCAGACAAGATTCTCCTGCACTGATAGTAAACGTGAAATGTGTACACACACTTTGTCAGTAAGTTTGAATTATTCATGTGGTCTGCATAGGACACTCCACATCCCGTGGTTGCACAGAATATTGCAAAGTTTAACTGATTCTGATAGAACTGAATTGGGTGAGAGTTCCACATCTTTGGAACACTATCATTTTTGATTGGGGGATTTAGGTAAGAATGGAATGGGTCAGGCACTTTAACGCGAATGGATTCTGTTTCTGTTACAGCAAAGTCCAACTCATGGAAAGAAATAGTCTTTGGATTGTAATATGGTCCAGTTTTGTATTTAACATCTTTGTTGAATTTATACTGACTCATTTTTGTTGTTGAATAAAAAATGTTTATCACACTAACAAATGTGAAGACTAGTGTGCCAGTTAAACTTGCAAACCCTATCAACAATCAAAATGGAGGAATGAAAGTTGCACTGCATGAAATTATGTACAAGGTTACTTGGTATAATATCAGTAAAAAAAAGGCTAACAACTGGGTTAGAATTAATGGTAAAACACATTCTGTAGAAGATGGTTACTATGACTTCTGCACTTTAGAGAAAGAATTGTTTGCTCCAGTAGGTATTACAGCGAGTTTAAATCATGCAAGTCTCATTGCTACTCTTACTATGCCCAAAACTAGAGAAGTAAACGTTGAGTTTCCAACCAAACTCCTTGATATGCTTGGAATTACAAATTTATACAAGGGAACACGTCCCATTGACATGGATGTTAACAGTGTACTGTTTGTTCACATGAGAGAGCTTAACACATCCTATAATCTGTTTAATGATCAGCGTTCTGATCTGCTTAGGATTCTTCCACCGAGTGATGCCTCTTTTTGTAAAATGCACGTGCCAACATTTAAGACACTTCAGTTCAAGGACTTGGAGGAAGGGTGTCATGAATTCCTACACATTGATCTGAAAAATCAAAGTGGACAACCAGTTGATTGTTTGTTTAACATTACATTGGAAATAGTTCCATAAAATATTGAGTATTAAAATGTCGAGTGGACCTACAATAGCTTATCCTGTTGCATGTTCAACTATAGAGTTGAAAGATTTAGCAGACGCTATCGACTTTGAGAGCAATGCTGAAGTTGGTGCAGTGTATGCATTCGAGTTTACAGACACTGGTCATTACAAGAGAAAGGAAATCGACGATGAAAAGAAACCAAGATTCCTCAAACTAGGTCAAATCCGTGATGTTAATGTACCTGATCCAATTGTCGATGACACATTCTACATGTGGAAACATCAGAATAAAAAATGGGTACTTAGTCCTGTTATAAAAAAGATTGACTGGGAAATGAAGTTTGAATTTGTGAGTCCATACACTCTTGTTGGAAAAGACGACACATTCCGTAAGTCAATCAATGCTAAACCACTAATTGTTAGCCTTGTTCCTGCGATTAACAGCAGGGGAGAAGTTGCAGTTAAACCTTTCCATAAGAACAACTATCTCATTCACAGAAAACAAAGTGTTGAAAAGGACGCTGACACCATTGTCGATTTTATACCCAAGCTTCCAATAGGGCAGAATGCAACTATGATATTTGATATAGTTGTCAGGAAAAGGGAAGAAACCACAAACACTGTTCTAATGAGAGGAATAAATCTCAACTGGAGACCATTAAATGTTGAAGAAGTCAGAGTATTTATTGCTGTTCAAAAGGATTCTAACACAATAAAAAAACAGACGTCAAACCAAAATGTTGTTGTTAACGCAGATATAAATAATTTAACAGAAATAAGAAGTATTAATCTTACTTATCTTGATTTGATTGCTTTCTACTATACAGATAAGGTGTTAAGCAATGAACAGCTTCAAAGCTTAGCAGAAACACTGGCCAGTGAGAATTAAGATAAATATTTTATATTTTGCATTAAAAAGATGACTAGCAGTGTGAAGCTTTATCCTAATATTGATGAAAGTGCAGCAGAAAGTCAACAATTCAGACTGGCACACATTAGTAATATACAAAAACAACTAGAAGATGAATTAGAAAAATATTCTCGCGCTAGACGTAAGTACTCAACAACTTACAACAGCCTTTCTAATGCCAGCACTGGTTCTACTATCCTTGCATCAGCTGCAGGTGTAACGGGAACAATTCTGTTAGCTACCGGAGTAGGGACTCCAGTTTCTCTAATCCTAGGTGGTGTCGCAGCAGCAGTTGGTGGTTTATCATTTATAGCATCAGCTATAATGAAAAAAATTGTGAAAAAGCTTGAAAAACACGAATCCATTTCCACTCTTGCATCATCAAAATTGTCTAGCCTAAAACTGTCTATCAGTAAAGCACTTGAAGATTCAAAAGTTTCTGACGAAGAATTCAAACAGATACAAACAGACTTTGATGACTACAAAAGTAAGAAAGCAAGTATTCAAACAAAAACACGAGCTGAATATAACAAGCCACTCGATATAGAAGATCTGAAAAAGCAGTTTTTAAAAAAGGGGATTCAAATAGGACGGGAAGAAAAAGTAAAAATAGAATCACTTGTAAAGAGTTAACTATTCGTTTAGACAGTCACATTGCATGTATCAGATATAATTCTAACAGTGAAAGAACATATGAAGTAAAGTTTGTAAATGAGAGAGCGTATTGAGCTTAAGAATGTTGTATAAGAGAAAGGGAGAATGTACGTTCTGGGTTACTGATTCCGACAGACCCGGCATTGGTTCAAAACAACCTTACTTTACTATATTTTTTTTTGTATGGATTTATGCAGTATTTTTCTGATTTTGTCGCATGTTTCATTTTAGTAAAAGTTTAGTCCAGAAGCCTATTTTGCGTTAATATTTAGGGTCTGTCGGAATCGGTGAGCCAGAACGTACATTCTCCCTTTCTCTCCCTTTGACCGAACGAACCATGGGTTAGGGCTAGGATTAGGGTTAGGATTAGGGTTAAGGTTTAGGGTTAGGTTGTTCACGACCTGATTAATCTCCCCATGTTAGCGCATGCGCATTGACCGCAATGAGAAGGATTGTTCAGGCAGAGTTTTCAGTTCGTGACACCGGGGTCGAATTGATCAATAGTTCCCATGTTAATTATAGTGATTAAATTATACTCCTAGTTGTACTTGCACTGTGTACATTTTGTTCATGTGTGTTTCATTCTTTCTGCAGGAATACCACTGAAGTGTTCACAATGTGTGATGCAACACCTGAACCCAAAAAAAGGAGACAAAAAGACCGCAGTGATGATTCTGACCAAGGTTATTCCAAATTGCACAAGCATCACAAGAAACACAAGCGCAAAAAATCCAAGCACCGCAAGCATGAAAGAAAGGATAATGTGGATCGTGCAAGTGACGCTGAAAGAGATAGCAGAAAAGATTTGACAGATACCACAAGGAAACAAGAGTGTAAACATGAACAAGAACCAGTGAAAGTGGAGAAGGATTACAAAGACATATCAGGTCATAGAACCAGAAGTCCAGCAGATTCTGATTTTGACAGATCTGAAAATGTGCTTTCTGTGAAAGATGAAAAGGTCAGTGTTGTCTTGGAGAAGCAGTCCAGTCACAGACAAGAAGCAGACCAATACAATGACACTGACAGAGACAAAGGTAATTCTTGGGACAGGAGTAAACTATCGAAGTCGGACAGAAAAAGTGACAGAGGAAGACGTGAGAGCAGACACCATGGCGATGATGATGATGGTAGTAGAGAAAAATCCCCTCGTGATAGAAAAGGTGATTGGAGAAGAGACAAGCATAAAAGTTCTTATCGTCACAAAGAAAGTAGTTCCAGCAGCAAAGATTGTGACAGGGGCAGGGACAGAAAAAGGACTGAGAACACACAAAGAACTAGTCCCAAAGGTGGCAGATCGTACCATGAGCATTCACCTCCTTCTGAAAGCATCAAAGGACCAGTAGAGGGAACTCACAGTTTCTACTCTGAAGATGAAACAGACATGAAGAGCTGCCAGTCTGAGAACAGATCACAGTCAGCAAGACGTCAAGGTGTTGATGGCAAAGTAGAAGATAGCCCGGATTATGCGTTTGACTATAGCAAGCACAAGCTCTCACTCAACAGGATTTTCTTTCGTGATCAGGACCTCATTCCCAGAGGATCCAAGGAATATGAAGATTTCTGGACATTTCTGACCAAGTACAGAGCCTACCAAAAAAAGAAAGCAGAGACTGAAGGACATGGAAAAACCAAAGGTATACATGTACGTGTTCTTCTAGTAATAGTAGTAATTATACATGTTCACAGTACAGCATCAGCTCTTCCTTTTCTTGAAAACTCTATTTTGGTGAGATGGAAGGGTACCTTTGCCTCAATCAGTCAATGAGTCAATATTGGAATGAGATCAATTGAGAAGTCTACAAAACGTTGTTTTTTTAGGTCAAAGCTGATACACCGAGGACGGTATAACAAACAATCTGCTAGAATTAAGCACAGTTTACATAAAGATAGTTTTGTCAAATAATACACAAAAATATAAGGGACAGAAAAGTTAAATATTAACAATAAGTTGAGGATTTAACTTTAGTCAAAGCATGGTCCCAACATGAATGATGGCTTAGTCGCGTGCACATCATAATTAATTGGCAGTCACAGGTGTTCTGAATCGGAAGAAATACTGTGTTAACTTAGAACTAATGAGACATAATAAATTATATATATATATATAATGTTGTTTATTAGTAGTTTGATTTTCAGGATCTGATGAAGCTGATGCAGAGGCCATGTCAGAGCCTTTAGACATTCCACAGAAGTACGACCGCCGCTACCGTATCAACCTGTGTTTGCTCACCCGTGAAGCTGAGGACTTCATCAAGAAGGGACGCTTGGTTGACTATGAGGTGGACAAGGAACTGACTCGAGAAAGAGTGAGGCAGTTCCGTGGAATTCTTCTTCACTACCTAGATTTTTGCCAGAAACAGAAGTTCCAGAAGTTGAAGAAGATCCGGCATGACCAGAAGAACTTGCCCATCTATCAGTACAAGGAAAAAATTATCTCCATGATCAAGGAGCATCAAATCGTGGTGGTGGCTGGAGATACTGGCTGTGGCAAGTCAACACAGGTAGGGTAGAGACTGTTAATAAATTTATTTAATTTTCCTTCATAAATGTATATTGTTTGCAAGTATTGCGCTTCACTTGCAGGCATTGCTTTCAAAATCAATGCTTTTGTAAAATGTAGGGTACCAGGATACTGTAAGCATTGGAATTAAAGGACCATGGATAAGTTTCCACATCACTTTTTATTTTAGCAGAGAAATTGAATGACAAATATCAGAAGTTGTGACAGGACTAGAAAACTTTTGGTTGTATTTAAATATTATAATATATGGCTTTTTAGTGTTTTTCGCATTGGTGATTGTGTTTCAGTTCACTGTATGTTGTTTGTTTTTCCATGACAGCACTGTAATTCTTTTCCTTTTCCATTGGGTAGGGAATACAAACGTTGAATGATTTCGTGCAGTTCACCTATAAAAGAATTTTCTACTTTGGTTTCAGATGCCGCAATACCTTATGGAAGCAGGATTTGAAAAGATAGCCTGCACCCAACCTCGGCGCATTGCATGCATCTCTCTGGCAAAGCGTGTGGGCCACGAAACTCTCAATGAGTACGGCTCTCAAGTTGCTTTTCAGGTGCGCTTTGAGAAAACAAAAACAGCTTCCACTAAGATCCTGTTTCTCACAGAGGGTCTGCTTCTCCGTCAGATGTCGACAGATCAGCTGCTGTCTCAGTACAGCGTGATAGTGATTGATGAGGTGCATGAGCGACACATCTTTACCGATTTTCTGCTGGGGGTGCTGAAATGTCTGCTGAAACTGCGCAGTGACCTGAAACTGGTACTGATGTCTGCCACCATCAACATCTCTCTCTTCTCCGACTACTTTGATGGAGCCCCAGTCATCAAGGTACAGTCAAACTGGTGACCTGAACAAGTTATACATGTGCATTTGATTTGTCCAGGAAACTAGTTTGATTCTCTCGTTTCTTGTCTCAGGCAAGGACCCCTTGTTGTTTATGCAAATATGAGCGTTTTCTAACCAGTCATTCAAACTGCATGCAGATTATCAAATAAAGAGAGAAAAACAAGCAAGGATAGAAAAGAATAAACAACAACCATGAACAAAGAAAGAAAAAACCCTCAATCATGATAATTTTCTTACAGCATTATAACCTGTAAAGTGTAATGATAAGTCTATGTCTAATAAACATCCTGTTGATTTCAACAGTGAGTGTACGGATTCTGTAAGAATCCCAACCCACTCTTCCAGCCTAAGCCTATCCTTTGAAATCGCAGAGAGTGACTTGGTTTCTTCTGACTGACAGGTACCGGGACGGCTCTACCCCATCGAGATGGAGTACTGCCCACTGAACAAAGACACGGAGCTGTACAGTGGGCGAACAGCCAAGACTGATCCCACCCCCTACCTCCGCATTATGAAACGCATTGATGGCCAATACCCACCAACAGAGCGTGGAGATATGCTTGTCTTCCTCAGTGGTATGACAGAGATCATGAGTGTGGTGGAAGCTGCCAGGATGTATGGACAGCAGGTGGGTACCTCTCATTTTGTTGTGGATGTAGCGGCTGGTGCTTCAGAAATAACTATTCGGGTTCAGCTCATGGTGAATATCATTGATGTGCTCTTTTTCAGTACACGAAAGTACATCAATGTCCCTTACATTTTCTTCTGTTTTAATGGTAATTTACGTACTATCTGTATCCATTGAAATGCTTTTTTTCTTAAGATTTACTGGGAGAACAAGAAAATTATCTCAAATCCCTGTGTTCTAACTCCTTTAAAAACTTGGTAGGCAGGCCTTCCTCGTGCCCTGTATAAGATGCTAACAATAAGGAGGAGATATTTGACTTACCAGCATGAACTGATGTTTTTGACAGACAAAGAGATGGATTGTGCTGCCCTTGCATAGTGCCTTGTCAGTGGAGGAACAGGAGAAGGTGTTTGACTATCCGCCTGAGGGTGTCAGGAAGTGCATTGTGTCCACCAACATCGCGGAAACCTCCGTCACCATCGATGGCGTCCGCTTTGTTGTTGACTCTGGCAAGGTATGGAGACACAGTGTACAGTGGTACCTGCGATGTGTGGCTGTTAACCCGTGATTTGTAAAAATGTAAAAATATTTTACAAATCACGTCGAACCTAAAACCGCGATTTGTAAAAATGTAAAAATGTAAAAATATCGCATTCCACAAAGTAATGCATGCCTTTTATTATTATTATTTTTCTTGTTTAGAGCCTCTACGCTGAGTGGTGGGGGTGGTTTTAGTTCCACATCCCATTTTGGTGCAATCCCATTTTGCCGCCGTCCCATTTTTTGCCCCATCCCATTTTCGCGACATTTCACAAGCCAAACGTCATTTTACTAACATGTCATAACAATAGCGCGACATCCCATGTTGACACCATATCCCATTTGGGCGCCATGCCGTTTCACCGCATTCCATTTTGCCCCCATCCCATTGTCGCGACATTTCACAAGCCAAGCGTCATTTTACTACCGTGTCATAACAATTGCGCGACATCCCATTTTGACACCATCCCATTTGGCCGCCATCCCATTTTTTATTTATTCTTCTTGCCAAGCCTCACTATACTACTATACTGCGTTATTCAACTAGGAAGACATTCTGTTTTCGCCAAATCCCAATTTTGCCACAATCCAAAATGTCGCGAAATAGGGATGGCGGCGAAATGGGATGACGGCAAAACGGCATGGCGACAAAATGGAATGTGGCGCTAGTGGTATGACACGGTGGTAAAATGACACTTGGCCTGTGAAATGTCGCGAAAATGGGATGGGGCAAAATGGGATAACGGCGAAACGGGATTGTGCCAAAATGGGATGTGGAGCTAATGGTACATGACATGGTGGTAACATGACACTTGGCCTGTAAAATGTCGCGAAAATGGGATGGGGGCGAAATGGGCTAACGGCGAAACAGGATTGCGCCAAAATGGGAAGTGGAGCTAATGGTACATGATATGGTGGTAAAATGACACTTGGCCTGAGAAATGTCGCCAAAATGGGATGGGGGCGAATTGGGATAACGGCGAAACGGGACTAATAGATCCCTTGCCTTTGGGGTAGTGCGACTCTGTCACTGCTAGCTTTCCACTGGGAGGAAGCGACCGGAATTTCCCAACGATGGGACATCCTAGTAATGAAAAAAAAAAAAAAATCTTAAAATTAACAGAGTCGCGCTACCCCAAAAGTCAAGGGATTTCGTTTTTGTACCTTGACTTTGGAGATGACAAGAAAATATCGGGCGCAAAAACGTGATTTGTAACAATTTTTACATTTTTACAAATCACGGGTTTACAGTGGCCCCTCTGATGAGGGGACACCTCCCAATAAAGGACACCTGTTGTCCCTTTGTCTTTCATCTTGACTAAATTCTTTTATACACTGTATTAACCAAAATATACCTGTTATGACAGGCCACCTGCAATGAAGGGACACTTTTGGCTGGTCCCAAGGGGTGTGTTTCACCACAAGTACCACTGTATGTTTGACGTGTATAAATTAATTTAGAGGATGGTTCATCATGATTTGACTTAGAAAAAAGTGCTTTGCATTACTTAAACACTGGAACTGTTCACAGGATCAGTGTGTGTATGATGTCCTTGATTTCTTCAAGGCAATGACAGCTGTTGTTAGGCTTGCTTATAGAGAGGTCCGTACCTCTAAAACATTGGCATAGATTATTCTCTGTATTTATATGAAAGTGGTACATTTTTTATGCACTGTACAGTTGGTTTTAAAATGTTTAATTTTTTTTATGATGGGAGAGCCTTTCTTGTATTTAAGAAATTCTATTTGTGGAAACTTATCGAGGTCTGAAGAACAGCTCATATTTATTTTACAACTGACAGCTTGTATGAATAGTACATTTTTGCGGGGTTTTTTTTCAGGTGAAGGAGATGAGTTTTGACCCCAAGTACAAGATGCAGCGTCTCAAAGAGTTCTGGGTCAGTCGAGCCAGTTCTGAGCAGCGTAAAGGTCGTGCTGGTCGCACAGGGCCAGGAGTCTGCTTTCGACTATACGCAGAGTCTGACTATGATGAGTTCCAGGCATACACAACGCCAGAGATCCAGAGAGTGCCGCTGGACTCCCTAGTTCTACAGCTCATCTCCATGGGGCTGCCTAATTGTCGCAAGTAAGATATGTCTTTTTTTGCAATTTGTGAAAAAAATGGACTTAAAAAAGTAGAGAGAATCAGTATAACTGTGGGAAAATTCAAGTCTCAGCTTGGATTATTTTGCTGAAATGGATTTGAAAGTTTGAATTTTTTTCTCTGACATCCTTGTCATTGTGCAAGAGTTTGGCAATTCTCCTGCCTAAGGCACAGTTTTCTGTGATTTGGAGTAAGTTTTGGCATTTCGGCAACTGCCGATGCTAAATATCATCCCTGAATGTGAGGTTCAATGGAATGATCCTTTTAGAAGCTTGCCTCTCAGTTAGCCTGTATTTATTGTTTGGAAACACCCGTCACTTATGATGACTGTGGTGCTTTGAGTAAAAGCTTCCCTTCAATACTTAAGCATTGGCACACTGACCGAACATTGATAAACTGTCTTGCTATGATCAGAACAGTCGCAGCAACAAATTAGGATAGGTCAGTTACCTGAATATTACAGCATGTTTATTGATTGATACATTGATTTATTTATAAATATTCGCACATTTATTTGTACATGTTTATTAATGTATTTTTGAGTCACTTGAGAAAAAGTGACTCTATGTAATCAGTCAGTGTTAGTCTGTCCGGCCGGCCGGCCGGCCGGCCGGCCGGCCGTCCGTAGACACCACCTTAACGTTGGACTTTTCTCGGAAACTATCAAAGCGATCCGGCTCATATTTTGTTTAGTCGTGACATCCAATGACCTCTACACTTTAACGATGGTTTCGTTGACCTTTGACCTTTTTCAAGGTCACAGGTCAGCGTCAAAGGAAAAATTAGACATTTTATATCTTTGACAAAGTTCATCGGATGTGATTGAAACTTTGTAGGATTATTCTTTACATCAAAGTATTTACATCTGTAGCCTTTTACGAACGTTATCAGAAAAACAAGGGAGATAACTAGCCTTTTCTGTTCGGCAACACACAACTTAATGTTGGGCTTTTCTCGGAAACTATAAAAGTGACCGGGCTCAAATTTTATGTGAACGTGACTCCCAGTGACCTCTACACTTTGACGTCTGCTTTGGTGACCTTTGACCTTTTTCAAGGTCACAGGTATGTCTTGAAGGAAAAAAATTGAAATATCATATCTCTGAAACTATTCATCGGATTTGATTCAAACTTTATAGGATTATTCTTTACATCAAATTATTTACATCTGTATTGTGTTGTGAATAGCAATTTCTTCCTGTCCATCTGATGCCTCATATAATATTCAGAACTGCGAAAGTGACTCGATCGAGCGTTTGCTCTTCTTGTTATTATATTGGGTTAAGTCCATTGAAAATGTCAAGTCTGGAACATTGTACACTTTGACTACTAATGGTCTTTTCCTTACAGATTTCCTTTCATTGAACCACCAGACATGTCAGCCATTGAAAACTCTGTCCGCTTTCTGAAGGAACAAGTGAGTATGATGATCAGTTTTTGTATGTGTAACTGTAAGCTTAAGGGAGCAGATTAGTGTTGCTTTGATTTTCAGATAAAGTTTTTTTCTCGTGCCATGAAGCTTCAGTTTTATGTAAAGTAGATTTTTGCTTTCTTGTTTCTTTGAGGCTTTTTGAAAGAACAAATGTTTATGATGATCATGTCTTAATATGTGTAAGGTTAATGGAGCAGATTAGTGTTGCTTTGATTTTCAGATATTATTTTTGTTCATGTCATGAAGCTTCAGATTTGTGCTTTCTTGTTTCAGCCTTTGCAGAGTGTGTGTACAATTGATGCTATCCAGAAAATATCAGCCTTTTTTAAATTTTGTTTTGCTATTTAGGGTGCCTTGGAAGCAGATGAGACGCTGACTCCCATCGGACAGATGCTAGGCATGCTTCCAGTGGATGTTGTTATCGGCAAAATGCTCATCATGGGATCCATTTTTCATGTTGGTATTCCCTTTTCGTGCTTTTTAAGATTCCTGTTTTGGGTCTGCAACCGCAAGGAGGTTATCATGTATCTTTTTATTATTATTATACATGTAGTTAAAATGTTATATTTTGAGAAGAATTCTTGTAAGGCTGAAATATATGTACTTTTGAAAACAATGACATAATGATCATAGTATCTGCATAATTTGTTGTTGTTGTTGTTGATGAGTTTTGTTTGAGTATTCATGTAACTGTTTAACTTAAGTGAGTCAGATCAAATTTGAGACTGAACTTCTTTTTGTCGTTTATTCCTCCTGGAATTATGAACCGCCTGAACTGATGTCAAGATACATAATTAAAAAAAAAGACTGTGAATGAAGAAGATATGAACCAAATTTCTCACTGTATCACTAATTTTCTAAGTGATCTGCGACTTTTTTATTTTCAGATGATTGATCCAGTGATGTCAATTGCAGCAGCCTTGAGCGTTCAGTCTCCCTTCACTGGCAAAGCTCACATTGATCATGATGCTATTGTGAGTGATTTGACCAGTTTCAACAGTTTAAAAATAAGTTTTGTACGCTGTGACATCAGTTTCTGAATATATTTTTCATGACTTAGCTTGTTTTTATTTATTGATTGTTTTCTGACTTGTTTTTTGTTTTCAAATCGATGATCTTGATTATCATTTGGGGTGTATATTGATAAATGTGTAACTAAACTTGAAACAAATTAAATCTGGTTTTTTTCAGGCAGCACGCAAATCACTGGAGTCTGAGCATGGAGACCCCTTGACATTACTCAATGCCTTTGATGAATGGATCCAGGTCAGTTATTATGGTTTAAATTGCTCATACAGACCTGTTTACCCTTACGATTTTGGCGTAATTTATTACGATTTTCTGCAAAAAATACGCCATTCCGCTATCCGTGTCAAGACTACGATTTTCATAAATAAAAAAAATGTAAAAAAAAATAATTTTTTTGTTATTTTTTTTATTTTTTTTTATCAATTCACATGTTTGGCATTGTTTTTTTCAATGGCAAAATGGGGTGAAAAAGCACAGGACTGACCAGAGATCTGTCTGATGAGACGCTGGAGAGCCTTATTCTAGTGGTGAAGTCTCGCCCTCACTCATTCGGCAAGCGCAAGTACAGTAGAGAAGCGCTTGACACACTGAAAAAGGCCTACTACGAGCAAAAGAAAAAGAATCAGTGATGCATGTGCTTTTGATGTGATCTTCTTTGAAATTATGATGACCACAAAAACTGACTGATGTGTTTTGTTTGTGAATGATGGATATATGTGCATGATTGCGTTTCGCAGACACAGTTGTCATGTGCGTTGTAATTGGCGACGAATGCTGGATGATTACTATTTTTGTGCCAGGATTACTATTTTTGGGGCTGAGCATTACTCCAAAACACTTATGGGGGTAAACAGGTCTGCTCATAATTATTGAAGTCTGAACAAGGAGACCCCTTGATATTACTCAATGCCTTTGATCACTGGATCCAGGTCAGCTATCATGGTTTACATTGTGCATAGTTATTGAAGTCTGAACAAGGACACCCGTGATATTACTCAATGCCTTTGATCACTGGATCCAGGTCAGTTATCATTGTTTAAATTGTGCATAATTATTGAAGTCTGAACAAGGACACCCCTTGATATTACTCAATGCCTTTGATGAATGGATTCAGGTCAGTAATCATGTTTACAATGTGTGTAATTTTGTTCATGTGTTTTGCCACCATCTTGGGTACTTTCATTCCTCTTATGACTGGATCCAGGTCAGTTATCATGGTTTAAATTGCGCATAATTATTGAAGTCTGAACAAGGACACCCGTGATATTATTCAATGCTTTTGATGAATGGATCCGGGTCAGTTATCATGGTTTGCATTGTGCATAATTATTGAAGTCTGAACAAGGACACCCGTGATATTACTCAATGCTTTTGATGAATGGATCCGGGTCAGCTATCATGGTTTACATTGTGCATAATTATTGAAGTCTGAACAAGGACACCCGTGATATTACTCAATGCTTTTGATGAATGGACCCGGGTCAGCTATCATGGTTTACATTGTGCATAATTATTGAAGTCTGAACAAGGATACCCGTGATATTACTCAATGCTTTTGATGAATGGACCCGGGTCAGCTATCATGGTTTACATTGTGCATAATTATTGAAGTCTGAACAAGGATACCCGTGATATTACTCAATGCTTTTGATGAATGGATCCGGGTCAGCTATCATGGTTTACATTGTGTGTAATTGTAAGGATAAGGACATGATTTTATATAGTCCTGTTACCCTTATAGAAATGTGGGCTGCTTTCTCACCGTTTAAAGCGAACTGCCTGACAGTATAGTGTTGGCATTTTTCCTTTTTGTTTGCCCTGCATGCATGTATACCTTTTGTGTATGCGTTTCACCACCATCTTGGGTACTTAGTGGTACAATGTTGCCCCCTGCGGGTTAGGGGGAAGAATTTACCCGATGCTCCCTATCATGTCGTAAGAGGCGACTAACGGATTCTGTTTCTCCTTTTACCATTGTTAAGTGTTTCTTGTATAGAATATAGTCAATGTTTGTAAAGATTTTAGTCAAGCAGTATGTAAGAAATGTTAAGTCCTTTGTACTGGAAACTTGCATTCTCCCAGTAAGGTCATATATTGTACTATGTTGCAAGCCCTTGGAGCAATTTTTTGATTAGTGCTTTTGTGAACAAGAAACAATTAACAAGTGGCTCTATCCCATCTTCCCCCCTTTCCCCGTCGCGATATAACCTTCGTGGTTGAAAACGACACCAAATAAAGAAAGAAAGAAAGAAAGGTACAATGTTACTTTTAAAAATGGAATTCTTTTGCTGTGTATTGATGGCTATAAACTCTTTACTAAGAAGAGCCGTAGAAAGTATTAAAAAATGTTGAAGAGAAGCACAGACTTTGATAGAAAAATCTAAACTAGTTCGTCAGTTTTTCTGGGAGATGTTTTTTTGGATGTATTAATGATTTATGTAGCTTTCACAATATGCTGTTGTAAGACCACAGTTTGCTATGGCAAAGTACTGATTTATATATTAAGCCACGGATTGCCTGATGCACATTCAAACTAAGTAGCCGAAACATTGTTCTCACCTTCACAGAGCAGTGTTAAGTGTAAATTATTGGAAGAGATCCTTTATTCTTTGGTCTGTTTTTCTTTCAGATGAAAGGTGAGGGTTTGGAGGGATGTACTATATTTTGTGGTGTGTTGCTCTTTCAGGTGAAAGCTGAAGGTCGTGGGACCAAGAAGTGGTGCAAAAAACGCTGTCTTGAGGAGCAGAGGTTCTATGAGATGACAAAACTGAAACGTCAGTTCAGAGACTTGCTCAAGGCAAGTATAGAATTGGACAGGTTAATAGCACAAAGACAGCAGCCACTGTGAAATACTCATCAAGTATAGTCAGGTTATTTTTGTTGAACAAAAGAAAACAAGGATTCTTGTTGTTGTGTTCTCTGAGACTGAGAGACGAAGGAAATGCCATATGTGTCAAAGAGCTACAACCTTAGATTAGGGGGAGCGTGTGAGAGATGCTGACTCAGAAGGGTAGTGTTTCTCATTCTGGCCTGTCTGGTTCATTGTCTTGGACCTGGCTTTTACCGCTCCTGATAGATATCTTTCATTGGACAGCTCTAAAATATTCAGTCCATGTCTGCTTGTAGGGAACAGACACCAAGCAATGGTCACTAGCTGTCTCAGTTTGAATACTGTAGTTCAGAAACGGATGCAAAGGGGAAAAACATTTTGAACATTCCTTTGCCTCAGCACCAACAGCTAGCTTCCTAACTTTCTGACATAGCTCAAATGGTTTGATATCTGAAATGCAGAGAGAACCCTAGAATTATTGACAGTCAGTTTTTTGTGTGTGCCAGGTATCGTAATTTATATATCTTCTTCTTGTCGTTCGCCAAGTAATTTATATATAATACCAGTACATGCACAGCCTGGTGACCTTACAAGTAAGTTTCCACTGCTGTTATGACTAATGACGTAGGCAAACTTTATACTCGAAATTCTTTGTCATTTCTTCAGAAGACGTACATAAAAGGTGACATGAATTTTATGCTATGCCACTATTGATATTGTATTAATGTCTTCTTGGCCATTTAATCCCTTTTGGTGTCAGAAATTTCACTTGGACAAGAGGGTCAAAAAGAGAGCTTGGTTTATTCAGTTGTTGTATTTCAACAGGACCATCACCTGCTTGATGACGGAGCTGGTGACCAGCGTCCAGCATTCACCAGCGAGGAGCGCCGGCAGCGACACGGAGAAAGGAAGCGACTAGGCCAGCTCAAGAGAGACCAGCAGCAAGAACGAAAGCGTCGCAAAGTGCTGAAGGTAGAAGATGAGGTACGTGAATGAAAATAAATCCCCGATAACTCGTATAATTATTATTCATTTTGTATATGATCTTGTATTTTCCTGTGACTTGTTAATGTACTGTGTGTTTGTTTTCAGCAAAACCAGAGCTGAAATTGAAAAATTGGTATTGCTGAAGGAATGACAACACTTGTTATATGAAGTCTTATATCGCGTGTGTATCTCCAGACTCGGACTCAAGGCGCAGGGATCTATTTATGCCATGTGAGATGGAATTTTTTTACACAATACATCACGCATTCACATCGACCAGCAGATCACAGCCATTTCGGCGCATATCCTACTTTTCACGGCCTATCATTCCAAGTCACACGGGTATTTTGGTGGACATTTGTTATCTATGCCTTTACAATTTTGCCAGGAAAGACCCTTTTGTCAATCGTGGGATCTTTAACGTGCACACCCCAATGTAGTGTACACGAAGGGACCTCGGTTTTTCCTCTCATCCGAAAGACTAGCACTTGAACCCACCACCTAGGTTAGGAAAGGGGGGAGAAAATTGCTAACGCCCTGACCCAGGGTCGAACTCGCAACCTCTTGCTTCCGAGCGCAAGTGCGTTACCACTCGGCCACACTTGTGTAATTGCAGATCTCACAAGAGAGTCTGGTAGCTAGTTTATTGTGTAGAACACTGGACTTGTGATCCTCAGGCCACAGGTTGAAAGCCGGGCTGGGATGGACACATGTCTTCTTCTTCTTCTTCGTCTTCTTCGTCGTTCATGGGCTTAGACTCCCACGTTCACTCATGGTTTTAGCCCGAGTGGATTTTTACGTGTATGACCGTTTTTACCCCGCCATTCAGGAAGCATATGCCGATTTCGGGGGAGGCATGCTAGATATTTTCGTGTTTCTATAACCCACCGAACTCTGACATGGATTACAGGATCTTTTCCGTGCGCACTTGGTCTTGTGCTTGCGTGTACACACGAAGGGGGTTAAGTCACTAGCAGGTCTGCACATAAGTTGACCTGGGAGATCGGAAAAATCTCCACTCTTAACCCACCAGGCGGCAGCGACCGGGATTCGAACTCACGACCTCCCGATTAGGAGGCCGACGTCTTACCACTGCGCCACTTCGCTTGTCTATGTCATCTTTATGTGATGACTCAGAGACGATATGCATGTCCCACCCTTGTGTCACCGCCTTGGCATGTAAAAGACCTTGGTTCTCGTGGCAGAAGTGCAGGTGGCTGATTACACCTAAACAGGCACACAGCTGGGTGGCATGACTCTTGTTGTGGCTAGCTCTCCACTGGGAGGAAGCGACCCGAATTTCCCAGCAGTGGGATAATAATAAAAGGAATGAAAATGAAAAACGACACAAGTACAAACAAGCTTTGATTTTGCAGGACTTTGCAATGAGCGATCATGAGGAGGATGAGCAGGGGGAAGACATCAAGGACCTGGAGTTCCGTCTGACTCATGACCTCAGTCAACTGCAGGTAAAACTTGATATTTCAACATGAAGATATTGTGATAATTCGCTATGGGGGGGCCCGGTAGCTCAGTTGGTAGAGCATTGAACTTGTGAACCGAGGGTCACGGGTTCGAATCCGGGCTGGGGCAGACATGGGTTAACTTTATGCGCAGACTCAGAGATGGTATCCATGTTCCATCCCCGTGTCACCACTGAGGAAGCGACCCAAATTATCAAGCGATGAGAAACTAAAGGGATAACAGAAATGAAAGTGAGAGATAGAATCTGTGCTCCTACATGACTTACATTTAGAGGGAAGAGAAAGTGGTAGCTGGCTTTGAGTGAGAGTTAAAATCTGTTTTCTCACACATCTGCGTTCATTTAAATGTACCTGTGTGTTTGGGGAGGAGGGGGATGTTGACAGATGGGACACAGTGCAGGCTGATTTTGTCGTGGATTGAAGAAAAAATGTCCCCCTATTTTTCCTTTTTGTTTTTTTAACTTTCACAGGTAGGTAGAGTCATTCATTGTTGTTGCTTTTGGGTGGATGGGGTGGGTGGATGGTAAGAATAACATGGTAGTTTTGTTCTTGTGACAATTTCTTTGTGTGTTTGTTTTAAGAATATGCAACAGTACAATATTTTCATGAAATCCTCTTTGCAAAGATATTGACGTGAAGATTGCTTGCCTTGTATAATCAGACTCCTGTTCATTAACACATTTATGTATTTCAAACAGGAGCGTTCAAATCGCAGTCGCAGTTTCACCTTGCGAGACATCAACTTGCTGAAAGTCATTCTCTGCAGCGGAATCTTCCCCCAGGTGGCTCTAGCAGATGACTGCAACTCTTTCAAAGGCACCTCAGAGCAAGCCTTTCATACCAAGGTTGGCACCATTCTTTTTTCTTCTTCTTTATTTTATAGAGGTGTTAAAAGAATTAATTGTATCAAATGTTTGGAATATTTATTTAAATAACAGTGGTATCTGCAATGGAAGGACACCTGTAGGACCATCACAAGTGTCCACCATGCAGGTGGACAGTCACGACAGGAATGTTTTGGTCAAGATCATAGACAAAGGGACAACGGAAGATGTCCTGTATTGGGTCAGGTGTGTTCTCAACAGCAGGGCCTCACATTGCAGGTTATTCTGTACACCCTTTTTGAAAGAAATATAATTCAAAACTTGCATGATGTCTGCAAAAATAATGTGAAAATTGAGGCGTCCGTTCTGCTGTAAGGTTTAGTGTGGTTGCACAACTCAATCAATCAATCAATATGAGGCTTATATCGCGCGTATTCCGTGGGTACAGTTCTAAGCGCAGGGATTTAAAAAAAAAAATTGTATGCAATTTATATCGCGCACATATTCAAGGCGCAGGGATTTATTTATGCCGTGTGAGATGGAATTTGTGTTCTTTTCTATTTGAATATGCACTTGCATTTCCCCGACCCACCTCACTGGCGATAATATCCAGTCCAACAAACAGTAGTCCAACAGTAGATGTTCTTTCATTGCTGAAATCCAACATTCTTGTGTCCGCTGTTTCTTTGGAGGGTGTGATGGGGGAGAGGGAACAAAACAGATTCAAGCCATTGAAGGTAAGATAAGAGGACACCTTCGAAGGAAGGACAGCTTCTGTTGTTCCTTTGTCTATTATCTTGACCAAAATATATCTTTCAGGACAGGCAACCTGCAACATAGGGACAGTTTTGGGATTAATTGTCCTAAAGATGTCCTTTCACCACAGCTTCCACTTTACTTCAGCAGCTACAAAGAACACAATGAAATATTTCAGAACAAACCCTTCATCCTCCTCCACCCCACCAGCATCTTTGCGTACCAGCCTGATTTGCTGAAGCCATCGGCGGAGGTTCCTGAGAAACACTCCGGCCCCACTGAGCTCAGAGGGCGTCTGAGTACACGCCATGAGCTGCTTGCCTATGGGTAAATAACAGTACAGTGGAACCCCCTTTTAAGACCCCCCAATTTAAGACTTCCTCCCTTTTAAGACCTTGTTTTCTTGGACCTTTTGTTCATAACTTCTGTAAATGAACCCCCATTTTAAGACTCCCTCCTTTTTAAGACCTGATTTTCTTAGATTTTTGGAGGTCATAAAGGGGGGGGGGGGGGTTCCACTGTAACAATAACATCAACTTTATTGTCTATCAAAATGAGTAAAATCGCCTTTGACGCATCTCTACACCTCTCTGTTAACCATGTTTAAACATACATACATTTTAAAATAAAAATTCCAGCAGGCATGTCCAATTCTATTGAGTAATAATAAATCATGTGTTTTCAGTATTTAAGTGTTGCTTCACAAAAACAGATGACTGTAAAAAATCTCTCACCTGCGGTAGGACCATTAGGTGCAATGGGGTACATTTAATATACAGCCGAACCTATCTATAGCGACCACCCGAGAGATGAACCAAAAGCGGTCGTTGTAGACAGGTGGTTGCGATGGAAAGGTGAATACTATAGAAGAAAAACTTCTGGCATCTTTCGGAGCGGTCATTTGGGGCAGGTGGTCGCTTTCAAAAGGTGGTTGCAAGAGCAGGTTGAACAAACACGTCAGCTTGACCACTTTAATGTCTTCAAGATTGTGTTGACAGATCCTTATTGGAGACCAACAACAAGCCGTACCTGGTCAACTGTATGCGTGTTCCTGCATTGCAGACCTTGACTCTTTTCACAAACTCCATTGACACAAATTCAGACTGCACAAGGTATGGGAAAATAGACACACGCTTTATGGTTTTAACTTATATCTGGATGATTTTCAAAAGAATAGTAAAAAATGAAAACCGTTTATTATATGCTGTCTGGACATCTGGAGAGGTTTTTTTTAAATGTTTGCAAATTTAGGGGGCCTTTTAGCGTTAGTCGTTGACCTTTCAACTCCATCCGTTCTACTTCTAGATTTCTACCGGTATTTTGCATTAAAGTGTCCCACCAGCCCCCCAAATCCTTTTCCATCTGCTTATATCTTTTGAGCCAGTGTACCTATATATATACATGCTATTTTTGTTTTAGATGAAGGCTAAAAAGCCACTCTTTCATATGACATGTAAATCAAGTGATGGCAGGGCTGAGATATGCTGCTGCTAGATTTTTAAGTCAGAGCTACAAGGGTTAAAGGATGGGATATTATGGACTCTGTTGCAGATTGGTGTGTGACGGATGGCTGGAGGTTCGATTCCCAGATGCAGAATCAGCAGAGCAGGTTTTGTCAGCTATCATCAGTCTCAGGTCTACCTGGCTACACCTGCTGCAACTCAGACTAGAAGGTATGACAGGTCATCAGCATGAAATATTATTGTTACAGGCATTGGGTCAGGGGTGTTTGTGGCTATGCCAGAAGCCAGAATTCCACCTTTTTGATAGGTGTTCTGGCAGCAGTGTGCCATCAAAAAGTACAGGTCAAAAGCAAGAGTCCAGGAAAGTTCAGAAAGGCAGAGATTTTGAACCCTGCATGCACCCATGTGGGGTATACAGTGAACTTTTGTTCTCAGTACGCTCATCTCATGTCCTTGTATGCTAGACTGACATCAGCTGACACCTTTTGCAGATGTGTCACCCCTTGTCTTTGGAAAATATGCACACCAGAGCTCATAATTCACTGCCGCCATGATAGCTTACCTGTACTGATTACTGGCCACATGTGCTATGCCCAGATCATTGTAACGTCTTCAAGTGGTTTTGCCTCACTACACATTGCCACTGATCAGTGCAGGCAAGCGGTCTAGGCAAGAGTAAAATAGTGAACTCCAGTGTGCATGGTTTTGATAAGAAAGGTCGCCATGTGGAGCATAACCTGCGCTACATGCCCTTGGGGTTATTTTTGTGTAGGTAAGTTTTTGTTTGGCTTGTTTTTAAAATAAGGATGAGGACCACCAGACAAGCCTTGGAGCACGTCACTTGTGTATGCAGAATGCATTTTTCTGTTAACAGATTTGAAAGCATGGAAGAGGATGCAGACGCACGCCCTTGATCAAATTAACTTTGATTGCACAGGTTTCTGAGCTGATTCGATGACATTTTCTGTTTGGCTTGTTGTGTAGACACGTTTCAAGGCATGAACGAGGATCGTGAGACAAGCCCTCGAGCGCGGCAACTGGAGCGACTCCTGTCACAGAAACTGGCAGAGTTTTTGGACAGCAAGGTTCCTTACGCTTTGCGACGAATAATGGCTGCTGAGATGCAGCACCTCTATGTGCGCCCTGGATCTAGTGAGTATGAAATACAAAAATAACATTTCCTGGCTGAGTGGAGAATGAGGGAGAAAGTAATAGTTAATAAGCAGACAATAGTGTTTGGTTTTGTGTATAATGAGTTCGGTGGGTTATAGAAACACGAACATACCAAGCATGCATCCCCCAAAAGCGGCGTATGGCTGCCTAAATGGCGGGGTAAAAACAGTTATACACATACAGCAGTCCCTCTCATGAACGGACACCCTTGGGCCATAGCAAAACTGTCCGTACATTGCAGGTGTCCGGTCACGGCAGGGGTGACCACACCACCCCCTCCCCCATACACTCACACAGACGGAGACACACAAACAACAGGATTGAGTCTATGCTAATCACTTCTTGTGGCTACTAAACAATAATAAACTCCTAATACTTCTTTAAACGTTCTGTAAAAATGATTTGTATGAAAAGTGTTGAAAGGAAGAGATAAAATAAATCCTCAAGGCAGTGAACACACTCACCATGCACTGACATACGAAAGCAGCCACACAAACACAGCACAGAGGAGCGTGTGCAGATGCTTTGCAAGAATAAGCTTGAAAACCAGTTTGAATAAATAGCAGCAGATAGAGCTGCATGTCATAATCATGTACTTTATTTTCTTCTTGTCTGGCTTTATTGACCGCATGCCGATCATGTGGCATGGCAGTGACTTTTCACTCTTTAGTCGGAAATACACTGTACATAACACAGCTCCCACTCTCCCTCACTAATGCCTACCCCAAGCCGTGACAACTGATGCTTGGAAAATGTGTGGAAGAGTACACCTCTCTATTTCTCTCCAATGCTCTTCCTGCTGACATGCAGTGACACCGGACACCCCACAGAGTTTAGCCAGCTACCCCTCCACCCCCCCCATCCCTCTCTCTCACTCCCTCCAGCCATGTACTGTCTGGGGCTGTGGCCAGAGAGGCCAGCTGCACTGTTCACTCAGAGCAAAACCAGTTGACTGTCGTAACTTTTGACAAAGCAAGACAACTGAAGGGTTCACAGATTAGGCAACCGACTCACTGGTCAAGGCTGAGGGGAAACAAGAGTATCTTGTCAATGAAAGAGGTTACACACAGATCGACACACGATGCTGAGAACTGTGGCCGGTTTTTCATTCTCTTTCGCTCAGGACCTTCATCGACTGTGGTTTCTGTTGTTTACGTCCAACAGACAAGAATAAAGAGCACAGTGCAGTTTCATGTTGGCATCTTCGCATGTACTCCACTCCTGACCAAAACTACCCTCCCCTCGATCCTGATGGGTACACGTGCACTCAAGTTATCAGTGACTGTCATCACACCATTGCGGCTGTGATCTTTGTACCAAGAGCCGGAGTGCTCTGTTATCGATTTTGTTGTGGTGAAAATTTGACGATGGTCTGTCCGTACATTGGAGGTATGACCTGCTGTTGGGACCGAAAATGAGTGTCCGCGTCCACGTTTTGCAGGTGTCCGTTTAAGGGGGGGCAAATATAGAAGGAAAACACTCCGTGCCGAGCAAATGTGTCCGTACATGTCAGGTGTCCGCTCACGCCGGGGGCCGTACATTGCAGGGACCGCTGTAAAAACAGTGGGAATTTCAGCCCATGAACGAAGAAGAGCAGACAATAGTGTTTGGTTTTGTGTATGCGTAAGTTAGGGGGGGGGGGGGGGGGGGGGGGGGAGGGAGGGGACGGTTCAAGTAAGTGACTGTGATCAGGTAGGGGTTGGAGATTGTAGGAAGTGATTTTCAAGTTTGTGTGCAATATTTTCTTTGCTTATGAACAACATTATGTTCTTCTTCGATCATTCCATTTTTTTTTTAATCATTCTCAAATACACATTTGGATACATTTGGTCATTTTCTGGCCTTCTTTTATGATAACAGTTCAACAGTCAACTTTTTGTTTTCTGTCTTGTTGCTTTTTAATATTTTGGTTGCATTGTTAATCCTGCTGTTTGCATCTCTAACAATTTGCATCACATTTGTGCACTGTCTCTCTCATCCAACTAAGTTCTGTAATATGATGACAGCATTTGAAGGAGAGTTGTAAGTATGTTGTCACCCAAACCGGTATCTAAGAGAGCTCTTTCTTTTGTCCACAGAAGCCATGCTGTCAGGTGGGATGAAGATGTTTATGAAAGAGGGAGACGAGGTGAAGGAAGATCCCGTCAAAGGCGGCATTCAGGTCAACGCCTACCTGACATACAACTGGTCAGTATACAGGACACAACATCAGTACAGCAGTACCTGCGATGTGTGGACCCTGCCATGAGAGGACACCTCCCTTAAAAGGACACCTTCTCTTGTCCCTGTTTATATTATCTCTACCAAAGTATACCTGTCATGAAAGGCCACCTGCAATGTAGGGACACTGTTGTTGGTCCCAAGGGTGACCTGTCATCGCAGGAACCACTGTAGCATGCAATACATCTAGGCGGGACTGCAGTATTTGGACTAATCTTATGCAATGAAATGAGTTGAGGATGGAAGTCGGTTTTTTCTTCTTCATTTGAATCCTTCTTGTTCTCTCAGGTGCCAAGAGACTGGTTTCGCATAACTCATTTAGTGTTCTTGTCGATATTTAGAGTGAATGCTTCTCTTTGTTTCTTAGATCATTTCATTATCTAGCTGTTAGTGTAGCTCATTTCGCATGTTCCTAGCCGTCTGTAGGAATGACCTGGCGTTCTGTTACACTAGTTCAGGTCAGTTCCAAACGTGTGTAGGTGACAGGTGAATTTGCTCTGGAAAGCATGTTTTATTTTTTACTTGCTAGTATTAGTGAGCAATTGTGTTTTGTGTGTGTGTGTGTGTGTGTGTGTGTGTGTGTGTGTGTGTGTGTGTGTGTGTGTTTATCTGTCTGTACTATTTCAATTTGCAAATTCATAATGATGCTTATCACAGGTGAATTTGCTCTGCATGTTTTTTCATGACTTGCTACATTTGAGAGCACTTTTGATGTTGGTGTTGGTGTGTGTGTGTGTGTGTGTGTGTGTGTGTGTGTGTGTGTGTGTGTGTGTGTGTGGATGCATGCATGTTAGCGTGCGTGCGTGCGTGTGTGTATGTGTTTATCTGTCTGTACTATTTGAATTTGCAAATTGACACTGATGTTTGTCTGTGTCAGCCTGCTGGACGAAGAGTCGGCCAGCATGTGGGGTCAGTACACGTCACACATGCAGCGTCACTGGACCTGTCCCCGATGCAGAGAGACCATGATCGCGTCAGTGTTGGAACGCCTGCAGCATGAAAACACATGTCAGCATGACGACTCACTTGCTGGGGGTAAGTTGATTTAATGCAGTGGATTTCCCCTTTTAATACATAAAATTAAGTAGAAGTGCAATGCCAAGGCACTGCATACCCCCAGCGAAGGACAAATCCGCTCTCTCTCTCTCTCTCTCTTTCTCTCTCACACACACATTCACACACACACACACACACACACACACACACACACACACACACACACACTCATTCACACACAAACATAGGCCCTACACACAAACTCACATACACATTCTCTCTCTCTCTCTCTCTCTCTCTCTCTCTCTCTCTCTCTTACACAGACAGACACACAAACACACACACGCATGCATGCACACACACACACACACATACATAACCACATTCTCTCTCTCTCTCTCTCTCTCTCTCTCAAACACACACACACACACACACAAACACACACACACACGCCCCAAGTCACACATATACACACTCACTCACACGCACTCACTCACTCTCTCACACAAACTTCATACACACAAAACACACACCCATACGCACATATAGACAGACGGACATACACAAACACATACACACACACATACACTTACGCACACGCACATACACACACCCACTCTCTCTCTCTCTCACTCTCTCTCTTACAAACAGACACACGCACGCACACACACACACACACACACACACATTTACATACGCATACACGCACGCACACACACACAGGCTCACACATACACACACACACACAGTGACTCACACAAATCTCATACACACAAAAGACACACTCATACGCACATAGACAGACGGACACACACACCTTTACAAGAAAAATAGGGTCGGTAGGTCGGGATTTTTTTTTTTCCTTTATTTTTTTTTTTCTCCCAAAAACCATATTTGTTATTTTGCCAGAAAACAAAGACTTTTTTTTCCCCCAATTTTTTTTAAAATTTTTTATTTTTTCCCAAATGCCAAAAAAAAGTCTAGGGTCGCGCGAAAAAATAGGGTCGGTCGGGATACCGTAAACAGACTATTTTATTTTTTTTGTGTGGCCTAATGATAGCGCCATGTACAATTTCTGTCACTGCTTATGTAAGTCTCCTGAGAAAACGACGAAGAGTTTTAAGAAGGAAGGTTGTCGCTGTGACTTTGTCATAACAGTGGTGGAAAATGTCTTTGTAAGGTTACCAAACCAGGCAGTGCATGTGTTGGTATGATATATATAGAGAATACTACATGGCTTGCTGTGTCGTACCAGATTTACACGAGGTTTTTTTTTTAAATATTGAACTGCGAGCGAAAGCGAGCTGTTCACTATTTGAAAAAGCAACGAGTATTTTGTTTAGTATTTTGTTTATCCTACATACTGTACTTACGTGTATTTTAGTCGGGGCAGCTAAATTGAAGACGCTTGTTTTAGAACCTCGATCTCTTCTAAAGCCTCGTGCAATCTATTACGTCAAAGCAAAGAAACGTCACTCTGAAAGTGTGGCGTGACGTGTTAGTTCTAAACATTTATCGAGGGTAATTAGCGAGCGCAATTTTTTTTCTATAATGATGTTTGTCTCGGTAACTTTGGCATCATAAGCAGTGAAAAAACAGGTCCCTGCCAGACTTGCTTGACATAACCTCATTTACATGATATACACATGTGTGATTTGAACGATTATTTCACTTAAAGTGTCTCTCTCACATATGTAGGATAAAATGACCATGTCAGCTGTCATCACAGGATCTGCAGAGATAGAGGAAGAAGAAGAAGAAGGACAAAGTCGCAATCCATTGAAGAAGAGCTACCACTGTGAAGCCTGTGGCAAGATGCTGCGACTGACTGCTACAGAGATTCTCAAGCACAAGAAACGACATGCTGGTAACAGTGCCTCTGCATCATCGTGAACCATGAATTCTTGATTCTAGCATCATGAGATGAGATGAGATGATGAGATGAGATTTGATGATGCGACGAGAGAGAGTGTTTGTGTGTGTGTGTGTGTGTGTGTGTGTGAGTGAGTGCATGTTTTGGCATGTACTAGTACACATTTTGCATCTGTGGTTTAAAATACCTTTAACAATAGCAAGAAAAAAGCTTTCATCCTTAAAGGCTGCCTTTCTGAGCTACCTGTATATTCTGTTCAAAAACAAAGTCTGGAGAGTAAATGGATGTTTATTCCATTGTGTCTGCATTGATGTATGACAGTAACCACTGTTGGTCATTTTTGTGTGATGGAATGAAGGATGTGTACCAGCTGTTTGAAGTTTTGAAGGCACTGTCTATGTTCTGCAGTTGAAATGATTTGCTGAGTAATGACGATTTTTATGTGTAAACTGAAGCTCATGTGTCATGAATTTGGCCAGCATGTACCGGTTTGCATGCCTTTGTTGGTTTATTTGACTGTAATCAAACAGTTCGGGATGATTTTGCTGGTGTTTGCAGTATACAATGTTGAAACTAGATCTGCAATGTTGAAGTAAATCAGAAATAAAACCATATTGACTGTCAAGTGTCAAAGGTTTGAATTGCAGTTTGCGTGCATCTTATTTAGGTGCATGTTGTCTGATTTTGATTGTTATGATTGTATGTCTTCTTCTTCTGCGTTCGTGGCCTGAAATTCCCACGTACACTCGGTTTTTTTGCACGAGTGGGATTTTACGTGTATGACCGTTTTTTACCCCCCGCCATTTAGGCAGCCATACGCCGTTTTCGGAGGAAGCATGCTGGGTATTTTTGTGTTTCTATAACCCACCGAACTCTGACATGGATTACAGGATCTTTTTCGTGCGCACTTGGTCTTGTGCTTGCGTGTACACACGGGGGTGTTCGGACACCGAGGAGAGTCTGCACACAAAGTTGACTCTGAGAAATAAATCTCTCGCCGAACGTGGGGACGAACTCACGCTGACAGCGGCCAACTGAATACAAATCCAGCTCGCTACCGACTGAGCTACATCCCCGCCCCATGATTGTATGTAACTTTGTATCCTTTTACTCAAACAAACGTTTACACTTACAGGCTTGCACACTGCATTTACAAAACAAGCAAAGGAGGACTTCAATATTTTTATGGTCAAGTGAGACAACTCCACTTTCAAAAACAAACAAAACCCACATCACACATTGAGTAGATCTGTTTAAAAACATGATATTTCTGACACACAAGGAGGAAACTGTGGAAAAAGAAGAGAGAACAAATTTACTCTTAATCACAGTTTCATGATTTTATGTATCACCAAACTCTGAAACTGAGTTCTGTCCTAACTTCGTAAAACTGCAGCTGCCACATGATGCATTCATTCATTATTAGTGAATCATTGAGGCCTTTCAAGACTTGCTATATAATTATATAGTAAATGTAATTAACTCATTAACTGCTTCTTTGTCTCTGTTAGCTAAAGCAGATGTATACGCTGCATATTTCCCTTGCAACGCAGTGTATTTCCTAAAATTGCCGCTACATATTGCCTAAAATACACTAAAATGATGAACAAGGTCATCTGCAAAATTACTAAAGTTCAGCCCAATGAGGGATTCACAGTCTTCGTGATAAGAAAATACTAGAGATACATTTATCAGTTTCCCCATAAGCACAGATGAATATTAGCACATTTTAAGTCTATCAAAGACAACCTCGCAAGTTTGAGTACTGCTGACAAGTTTTTGCATTTTTTCACGATTCGAAATGTGCTATTAGCAAAACAAATAACCTGGCAGTTAATATTCAATCTAAAAGCGACTTTGACGTTGCTATCGAGTCGAAGGTCATGTGAGTGATTCAAGGCGAGTAACTCTTGAACGAAATAATCATTGGATCGATTCGAACAGCAAAATCGTTATTGAACTAAGTCTTGATATGAGACAATAAAAGTAGAAATATACTATTTGGTTTATTGACTTAATTTCACTTAAAGTGTTAAATGCACAAAAAATGACTAGCTTTAATGAATGTAGTGAAGGTTGTGTCAAGTGGAGAACAGGTATCGGCAGGTTTGTGTCAAAAAAGTTTGATATTTGACTGAAAATGTCAAACAGGTTACACACCTTGTCCAGGATAGCCTAGATATTTTCCCTTGAGACACCCTTTACACATAAAAGTTAAGGGGGAAAACTGATTGTCAAAGCTCTGGTCGTAAGCCCAGAGACGTCACATGCGTTCAGCTCATTTCAAGTTCAATCAAAGGCAATCTTGTTAGTTTAAATAAATGCTGACAAGTTTCTGCATGTGTTCACTATCCAAAATGGGCCTTTGGAGCACAGGAAATACACCTGGCGTTTAATATTCCATCTGAAAACTACTTCGATGATGCTATTGAGTCAAAGGCCACGGAGTGATTGAAGGTGAGTAACTTTCGAACAAAATAATCGTCAATCAATTTTAACAGCAAAATCGTTGTTAAACTGAACCTTTTCAACAAGAGAAACCCAAAAATAGAGCTGTGAGTTTTCTGGTTTCTTAATTTATTTTCGCTCAAAGACGAGGAATCAAACTAGCTTCGCACATGAATACTGTTATGGCGTTTACCTGCAGAAGGTCTTCACGTGTGAAAAGCAGGCTTCAGCAGGTTATGTCCAAAAGTTTGATATTTCGCTGAAATGACCAGATAATGGGATAAATAGGTTACACACCAGGATACTTTTCCCTCGGTACCATTTTTGAGTATTCCCTCACCAGAGGCTTGGGAACACCTGAAATGTAATGGTCCTTGGGGAAAATATCTCAAGCTCTTCTGGACTCAGAAGTGTGTAACCCATATGATATATACGTAAATGTACTGCAGTCATATAGTGTTACAGGCTTCTTCAGACTAGCCTGACTAGGAATGTTGACTGACACCTGAGGATAGCAAGTGATAAAACTTCAGATTCTGAATCTGAAGTAAATACATCATTTGCACTGGAATTTAGCAAATGAATACAGTACCTATGCTGAAAAAAATAAAACATCTTTACAAAATATAAAATTTCATGGTAAATTGACACATTATTTTAGTTACATGCTTGCTGTGCTCTAACAGTGTTCTCCATCCCCTATCTCAGACTGTGAAAGTCTCTTTTGTTGCCAAAGGCCATGATTTGGAGAACTTTTGGGGGTTGAATTAATTCAAAATCACATAATGAGTTGGTCATGATTTGGAAAGCATATGGATTGAATTAGATTAAAAAAACAACAACACTTGTAATGAGTTATCACTTCAAATATGAAACACCCTGTGAAAACAACAACAAAACCTCTACAATATTGGTCTTAAGCTGCACCTGTGAACAAATTCTCACTTGTTGTTTACCCTGCTTTCATGAAGATAAGCACTAAATAATCAGAAATCAACATGTCATTAACTTAAAAATTTTAGTAATAAATTTTCATTTGATTAATATACTTACCCAACTCACATATAGCAATTAACCCTGGTTCAGTGCTGGTATCGCTGTACGCGTCCCCTTGGTAACAAGAAAGACGCCTCTAAAAAAGAGTGACCGAGACCCGTAAGGGTGTCTAGGCCAGCCCAGAAACGAGGCTGCCTTCCGTATGCGCGCGCATACTCCGCCATATGCATCATTCTAAAACGAAGCCCAACTCACTTCTTTTTTAGACATATATAACCCCACAGCGGGGAGGCGGGAGGGAATAAACGATGTGAGTTGGGTAAGTATATTAATCAAATGAAAATTTATTACTAAAATTTTTAATTAAATTACATATCTTACCCAACTCACATATAGCAGATTGCTACTAAAGGTTGGAGGGCACTTTACCCAAATAGGAATCGAGATTTTGTCCTGCCTCTACCCGAGCAGGTAACCCAGAAACGCATCCTGTCTCAAGGCATAGAAATCCCTGAGAAAGACATCAATGAAGAACATTTCAAGAAAGCCAGTAAGCCGACTCAAGAACTTCCGCCAGGAGATTAAAATGAAGATCAACTAGAGTGGAAGCCCAATCTTTTGCCTCATGAGGCCTGGCTGTAGTAAAGGGCAAGACTGCCCTGCCATTCCCTGCCTGACTCTGCCACCAGCCAAGAGCTTGCCTAGCTATGGTGGAGACCCACTTGGCTAACGAGACTTTCAACATATCTCTAAACCGTACCATGATGAATGAGATAAAAAGAAGTTTCTGAGTCTCCAAACGAGAGTGCACAGTCCGAAACAGAAATCTGCTGAGGGCTCTAACAGGACAAAAATGTACATCAGGATCTCCAAGAGCAATAAACTTGCTCAAGAGAGGAAAGTTGAGTCCGCGCCACCTGAAGAGAGAGGACTGACTGCTCCCCCCCCCCTTTTAATTCCTTGCCAACACTTGAAGGCATGCCTAAACAATGTGGCAGTCTATAAAGCTAAGGTTGACTTAAGTAAGTCATTACCTCCACCAAAGTCGATAGAAAAACTTTCTATCCTTAAGCAGTGTTTAACGTCGTTTCTAACCGTTCAGGGTTAAAAAGCGACGGAGTTGAAAAATAAGAACAAGAGCTGTTAGAATCAATAATCTGAAAAGATCCATGCAAGCTAGAAAAATCATTGAACCCGAAATGATCAAAAGGCTAAATATGGCTCTGGAGGAGCCAGAATATTGCTAAAAGGTTTAAAATGTGCACGAAGCTGGATTCTCCAAATTCTGCTTACTTGCCAGAAAATTTGAAGGAACCCTAAGAACCATAGATCAGTCTTTCTCCAAAGAGCTGTCCATAGCAAACCTAGCCAGAAAAAAACCTTCTGCATAGAACACAGAAACTCTGAACCAAATCCAGAGTTGAGGCAGACGCCCCTAAGTATCTCAAGTGAACCCTTACAGCAGACATTCAAGTAATTCCAATGTGAGAAAGCAAAGATGCCTTCTTGCCAGCCTAAAGAGGTCTGGAAACCAAGATTGCAAAGACCCGTACTGTGCGACCAACAGGTCGCCCAAACTAACTCAAAAAGAGCCCTGTGAAAGCGAGGGTATGGAGCCCCAACCCAAAGTGGATAACAGCCAGCCTGAAGCTTTTCGTTTGGAAACGAAAAACAGCCAAGACCTGCCCTGCGCTTTCCTTTTACCGTGAGATTCTCTTAGTTAGAGAACCCGCGTGCCTAGAAGCGGGCTCAAAAAGAGACCTTTCAAACAAGAAAGAGATTAACCTCTAGCCAACAGAATAATACTTAAAGGGCAGAGGCTTACTCTCAGGTAAAAAACGGCAAAGTAAAATCTTTGTATATGAGTCCTGTCGGACCACAAAGATAACCTGTTAAACGAAACCGCCCAAGCGAGAGACTAAAAGCCAGTTACGTACAAACGAGCCAATCATAAAGAAAAGATGCCGCAATCTCCCAGAGCTAGGAGACCTTGATCCAACAGACAGTCTCTCCTTGCTATCGCCATCACCAAACCCGAGGGCGGTTCCATAGAAGGAAAAACAAGAGAACCTAAGTCCTTAAGCTTGGAGTTACCCGAAGCCTACAGAAAGCGCTCCGCGAGTGACACGCTACTTGGGCGTAAGAAACAAGCTAAAGCACCAACACCACCACAGGCAAATAGTCGTGCGTTGCCCACAAAAGTAGTGGTGACAAAGAAGACTCGCTTGCGAAAACTTCCGCAAGAACAAGATGACCCCGCCAGAGGATCTAAGAACTTAACACTCGAAGATTCTCCTCAGAAAGCTCAAACCAACTACAAAATGCCGCGAACCGCGACACAGCTGAAGTATGAGCCTCCCCATTTCCTCCTCTTGTTCCAGCATCATAACGAACATCGAAATGATGAGAACCAGTCACCCATCCCGATAAGGCAAAAACTTGCCAACAATCGGAAAAGTTTTGAAAAGTTTCAAACGTCATAACACCATGCCAGATCTCCATCCACCTGACTCACGCCAGCTGGAAGACTGGAAGAGAAAGTGAAAACAGCCTGTAAAAAAGGCAAAGGAACCGCAGAAACGGAACCAGAAGCCAAAAGCTGAAAAGTGCCGACTACCAACACCACAGTGTTAACAGTAAAGGATATCCCGTCCTGCACCCAGAAGTCACAGCCGCAAAAGCGAAAGCGCAACAGGCCATGGATAAGTAAACATCGGGACCACCCGGTTGCACAGAAACACACCGGACGATCCCGTTGTACCTCGAACCATTTCAGCTGCGAGCGCCACTGCACTTGCTAACTTGAAACAGAACCTAAAATCAGTGCTTTACAGAAAAACAGGAGCACCTTAATCTGAACAGCCTTCATGCACCTCCGTGCAATCCGGAAGCTGACTCCATGCTAGACTTAAATCTCCAACAAAGAATCAGCCCTACTGCTCGCTTCCTGCCCCCCTGCTCGGTATCAAAGGTAGGAAAGTGACCCCCAGAGAGACTCGCATGGTCAACCCAAGAATCACCCAGCCCACCAACTTCCTGCCCCCCAGGGCGGAAGCTTACGTTGCCTAGGGCTCTTAGCCGCTGCTGAACGTGCGCCAGAAAGCGGAAGAACAGACACGGTTTCAACACTTCACCGCACAAAGCTTGCTACCTCCTGCGAACGTACACCACTTTCACCGGAGAACCCGGCTACACGCGGCCCTTTGCCAACTCCAGGGCAATGGACAACGATTCCCGGAAGCTGAAGTGAACATCCTGTTCCTCCGAACTTCCAGAAGTCATCAAACCGGATAGAGGTGGAGGAAGTAAAGCTTTGCTCTCAACCACCCCCTCCAGTCAAAACTTAAATGCCGTTTTCCGCCGCCCACGTCACTGCGCTGGACAACCTGAACGGCAAGTTAAGCTGGGTGTCGTCCATCCCCGTGAACGCACCCTCATATGGAAGTAACTTCGTTATCCTCTCCTTCATGCTCGCAATCGCAATCGGGAAGGTGACCCCCGCCTTTCGCGGTCCACCAACTTCCACAATACTTAAATGCCATTTTCCGTCGACCACGTCACTGCGCTGGACAACTTGAACGGCAAGTTAAGCTGGGTGTCGTCCATCCCCGTGGACGCACCCTCATAAGAAGGTTTCCTCGTTAACCTTTCCTTCATGCTCGCAATCGCAATCAGGAAGGTGACCCCCGCCTTTCGCGGTCCACCAACCTTCACAAAACTTAAATGCCGTTTTCCGCCGCCCACGCCACTGCGCTGGACAACTTGAACGGCAAGTAAGCTGGGTGTCGTCCATCCCCGTGGACGCACCCTCAAATGGAAGTATCCTCGTTATCCTTTCCTTCATGCTCGCAGTCGCAATCAGGAAGGTGACCCCCGCCTTTCGCGGTCCACCAACTTCCACAAAACTTAAATGCCGTTTTCCGCTGCCCGCGTCACGGCGTTTGGACAACTTGAACGGCAAGTAAGCTGGATGTCGTCCACCACCGTGGACGCACCCCTTCCTGCCCCCTGGGCGGAAGCAGATGCCTTTCAACCTGACCACAGTCTACCGACGAGGCGGGAAGAAAAGGAACATCTGTTCGCTTGTCAGGGCCCTTAGCACCCACTGACACCCCGACTAAGCGGTGGATATCAGCCAGTGTTTCAGAACTTTCACCTGGGATTAGACCCGAGGCTACTCCCTCAAGACAACGCTCACGTGGAGTACACATACCTTGTGAAGAAGGACAGACGCCGGAGACCGTGAACTCCCCACATAAGGTCACAGCAGGGGACGAACGACCACTGTCCAGAGACGAACACACAGCAACCCCGGCCGGGAGAGCACGTAGTTCTGCCTTTGATGACGCAGTGCCAGCTGCCAAAGCAGAAACCTGTGAACTTAAAGTCAAAAGCAAAGAGGCCACGTCTACAGACGCAAGCCCAATAACAACATGTTTAACACCGAGCCCGGACTAATCCGTAGGCTTAAAACAAAGGTGGCCACTGCACCCGGTGTTCACCGGCGATCACCCATCCAAGAACTAACCGGGCCCGACGTTGCTTAACTTCGATGAAAGGACGAGAACCAGTGCTTACAACGTGGCGAGGCCGTTGGCCGGCAAAATGGGGGTTCCGGAATAGTCACCAGTGTAGTAAACAAACTGGAAGCGGACTTGTCTACCGGCTAAGCGGGTAAAACAATCAACACATCAAAAGATTTTTAGCAAGAGAATCTACAACAGAAACGGACATAGACCGGATTGTTTAGACTTCCTAAAAGCTTTCTAAGGAGAAAAGGGCACAGCAGCTACCTATTAAGAAGCTGCCCTCCTCTTAGCATTGTCAGCCATGACGGAAAAACGACTCACGAAAAAATTTCTGAGAAACATCGCAAGTCCAAAATACGGCCAACAAAACTGCCAAAATCAAGCAAAATACAAGGAACGACCTCACCTCAACATAGTTGTGAAGTCCAGATGACAAGAAGAGACCAAGAGGAACGAAACAAAGTCAAAAAGACTAAGTAACAAAGGCTGAAACAGCCAGAGCGTACAAAATGCGACCAGTCCCACTGACGCTGAGTTTTTAGAATGATGCATATGGCGGAGTATACGGAAGGCAGCCTCGTTTCTGGGCTGGCCTAGACACCCTTACGGGTCTCGGTCACTCTTTTTTAGAGGCGTCTTTCTTGTTACCAAGGGGACGCGTACAGCGATACCAGCACTGAACCAGGGTTAATTGCTATATGTGAGTTGGGTAAGATATGTAATTTAATGAGAACTGTGGCGCTGCTGTTTTTGTCTGCTGACAAGAAAAAAGACGAGCACGCTGATTACATGTGTATTTCAGCATGTCATTGTCAAGCTACTCAATGTAACCTGCACACAAACTCCAGCAATGCTATGGACATCAAAGCAAAGAAAAAAAAAGGGAAGAATAAACAAAACCAGCAAACAATCAGTACCATTATACCTAAGGTTGTCTATCTCTATGAAATATATGGACATTTTTGCTTTCATTCCAGACCAGGGAAAATCAGATTAACTTTTTAACGCTTTGCCTATGAACTTGTAAAACCGATTCTGGTCCTGTGGCTGAAAACAATGCAGAAATTAGAAATGGGGGATGACCATTGTATACAGAACACAATTAATTAAGAACAAATAGTCAATAATGAGCAAATTATTTGGAATTCATATGAATCGTTGTGAGTGGCTGAATATAATTGGACATCACAATCAATATTCGGTTAAGTAAAGGCCAAGTGAGTCAAGCATTTCAGGACAGTATGACAAATATTTAGAACACTAAACTGAATAAAAATCTAAAAAATAATAATCAGAAGTATAAGGCAATGGAAAATAAAATATTTGTTTGGATTTATGTAATGAGGAACAGCCACATGAAACAAAATACCGCATAACCATACTTTCACTGGCACTGAAACAATTAACAAGTGGCTCTATCCCATCTCCCCCCCTTTCCCCGTCGCGATATAACCTTCGTGGTTGAAAACGACGTTAAACACTAAATAAAGAAAGAAAGAACATCTGTTGCCATACAACAAAATCTCACAATCTCAAGGACAATGCTCGACACTCAATATTTTGGGAACAGATGTTTTGCATTTACATGTATAATTATATTCATGGCGATATGAGTATGAAAGTGTTTATTTATGTTCTTTCTTTATTTGGTGTTTAACGTCGTTTTCAACCACGAAGGTTATATCGCGACGAGGGAAAGGGGGGAGATGGGATAGGGGAAAGGGGGGAGATGGGATAGAGCCACTTGTTAAGTGTTTCTTGTTCACAAAAGCACTAATCAAAAAATTGCTCCAGGGGCTTGCAACGTAGTACAATATATGACCTTACTGGGAGAATGCAAGTTTCCAGTACAAAGGACTAAACATTTCTTACATACTGCTTGACTAAAATCTTTACAAACATATTGACTATATTCTATACAAAAACCACTTAACAAGGGTAATAAGTGAAGAATTTTATGGGTGAGAAAAGGAAAGTAAAAGGACTTTGGGGAGGCAGAAATAGAGAAGAAACAAGAAAAAGATCCTAATTAGGTTCACGGCATCGAGAGTGATGCGACCTTCTCTCAGAAGTTAGTAGAGAAGGCTCCCCCATCCACCACCCGGGGGACTTTATTTATGTTCCTTTGTACTGTTGGGACATAAACTTTAATAATGACATACAATTACAAGCCATTAACAAGGATGTAACATTTATATAGCATGAGAAATACACCGTTTTCTGCAGTAAACTATTGAAAAAAGAACATCTGTGTTACAGACTTAATTTTTTGTATCTATTATTATTATCAATGTTGATAACTATTTCTTTATACAGTTCAAGCCTCTGTCTGTCTCTAGTCCAGGCAAAAGGAAACCAAAGTTTCTAGTGTGCATAGTTTTCTAGTTTGAAAATGCAAGAAATATTTTGAGACAAAAGTTATAACCCCAGAGAAAAATAAGCAGCTCATAGTATATCTGCACGAATATCCACAACTGAGTCCCTCACACATTGAGTTGTGAAAGGGGGGAGAACAAAAACCAAAACATTTTTTTTACTATCTCAATTGCCGTTAAACATTAAAAGCAATAAATCTTGTGTCCCTTTTCCTTGTCTAGCATAAATCGACAAAAATGACCCAGAAACAGTATTAACCCTTACACTGGTGAAATTCTGTAACACATGTTACATAGCCACTGGTGAATTAACAGAGAGAAAAATAAAGAAAAACGGTCATATAGGTTTTCGCATCCATGGGAGGTACGTAATGGGAACCGACCAAACAGACTGAGCCAGTAGCGCAACATATGTCGTGACAACCAGGTGACAGTATACGTAAAGTAGCGCGACATATGTCGCGACAACCAGCCTAAGGGTTAAGATACAGCTTTATTTATTTATTTATTTATTTATTTGGTGTTTAACGTCGTTTTCAACCGTTCAAGGTTATATCGCGACGGGGAAAGATGGGATAGAGCCACTTGTTAATTGTTTCTTGTTCACAAAAGCACTAATAAAACAAGAAGGGCAAAGCCCATACGACTCACATGCTTTACACATTTTTCCTACCAAAATACATGTGACCTTGACCCAAGGTCAAGGTCATCCAAGGTCATGCAACACAAAGCTGTTAATTCAAGACATAGGAAGTACAATGGTGCTTATTGGCTCTTTCTACCATGAGATATGGTCACTTTTAGTGGTTCACTACCTTATTTTGGTCACATTTCATAAGGGTCAAAGTGACCTTGACCTTGATCATATGTGACCAAATGTGTCTCATGATGAAAGCATAACATGTGCCCCACATAATTTTTAAGTTTGAAACAGTTATCTTCCATAGTTCAGGGTCAAGGTCACTTCAAAATATGTATACAATCCAACTTTGAAGAGCTCCTGTGACCTTGACCTTGAAGCAAGGCAAACCAAACTGGTATCAAAAGATGGGGCTTACTTTGCCCTATATATCATATATAGGTGAGGTATTGAATCTCAAAAACTTCAGAGAAAATGTGAAAAATGTGAAAAATAGCTGTTTTTTAGGCAACATTTATGGCCCCTGCGACCTTGACCTTGAAGCAAGGTCAAGATGCTATGTATGTTTTTTGGGGCCTTGTCATCATACACCATCTTGCCAAATTTGGTACTGATAGACTGAATAGTGTCCAAGAAATATCCAACGTTAAAGTTTTCCGGACGGACGGACGGACGACTCGGGTGAGTACATAGACTCACTTTTGCTTCGCATGTGAGTCAAAAATTGCTCCAGGGGCTTGCAACGTAGTACAATATATGACCTTACTGGGAGAATGCAAGTTTCCAGTACAAAGGACTTAACATTTCTTACATACTGCTTGACTAAAACCTTTACAAAAATTGACTATATTCTATACAAGAAACACTTAAAGGCCCGGCAGGAGTATATAAGGAGCCTGACCTTCTGCGTTGGCAAATCATTTCAAACCTCTTGCAGGCAACGGACAAATACTGCTCCTACATTTTCTTTAATATCTCAGTTAAGCATGAGTTACGGTGTCAGATTTTTTGTTCACACAGCTGGTTTTCACACATTTACCGCCCTATGCACTTAGATAAGGTTAATTCTCCATAATAAAGAAGATATTTGTAAACAAACATTTCAATGGGGATCTTGTTCAAAGAAAAGGGCGGAGTCAACACTCTCCGACGTCACAGATTTACACCATGCGTTCCAAAAATAGCAAAACACGTGGCATGCGGCAATTTGGTTCCAGAACATGCTGTCTCAGGTGCATGTGTATTTGTTACATCGGATATGAAGAAAGAAATGCAACTAACCTTTACCACCAGTTGTGGCCTTGATAGGGTATTCCTGTGGGGTTGGGATAAAGCTCTCTCACTAATTTGAGCACACAGTCGGGCATCATAAATTTTCTCGGTTAATGTTTACCCGTGTTGGATTGTCTTGATGTAAGGAAGACGTCTTTTTCGCCAAGTACAATGCACAATTCCAAGCACCGCGTCGGTCTAGCATGGACCAATACTTCTTGTAGAGTACTTTTCTAACGCCGGAATTCCTGCGGTGTGGCAATTGGCCTGTACCTAGCCACCTCTGGCGATGCCGGATTTGTCACACAAGGGCTGCAAAAACAAAAGGCACACTGGCCTACCCCAGAGGAGAGCACTGTACTAGGACCCGTGTCTCCGCTTTCACAATTGCCTCCAGGATCAGATAACCAGGTCTGCACCCTAACGGTACTACACACACGAGAGACAGCCTAGCGCCTCTGTATCGAGGTCACACGATGATGGCCCAGCACCTCTTGGTACACAAGTCGAATCTTTTATTACACACCTTCGAGTTTCAAATGGCCACTGATTCTCAGTAAATAGTCTCCTTATTGCGTTCTCCTGGTCACTTAAAAGTTGAGAAGTGTTAAATCAAATTTCGCCATTTATTTCCACAGACAGAAAGAGATGTCAGTGCAATACAGCTTACAGACCGCAGCCTGGCCCTTACTAAGTTACTATCACCATCGGATGTTGGAATGTGAAACACTCAGGTTTTCCCGCCATCTGTCGACAACACTGATTGTGTTAGAGGCTCTCGCTGGGTGGAATAACAGACCGTGTTCCAAAGTATGCGTATACACTACGCAGATTATCACCGTTGACTTCGTCTACATGGTCCCGCTAACTATAATTACTGTCCCTGAAAGTGCCTCACAGGATGGGCAAGTTTACTTTCAAAACAGAAAGGGGTAATCTAAACTCGGTTTGTTCTAAGTGGACATGGGAAACAAAGGGACTCGGATCTTGGGTCGCCCCTGGCAACACAAATGGAAGAATCCAGGATATGCAAATGGTCTTCTGCAGTTTATTCCAAGGTGGTAGGGGGTTGAAAGGGGGAACGAACGGGAGGGGGGAGGGCGGAGGGGACAGTGGTCGGTGGAGCTACTATACTAAGACTGCAGCAATGTAGACTGGTGATGTGAAATCATCACCCACACATTTCGAGGTACCCTCCCCCCTCACCATTCGGTTCACAAGCCTGTTTTTGTCCTTGGTCAGTTTGAAAATGATTGGTTTGTTCAAGTATTCCGCCAAAAAAATGCGCCAAGATTTCCCTCCTCATTTTAGTGGTGTTTGACGCTTGCCCCACTCACTTAGTCAGAGTCTGATGCAAAAATTGACTCCAGAATTCTGTTCATTGACGTTGTGACGTACTAAACTTGTTTATTGTTCTCGGTTTTGGCTGATTCTGTGTTGTTTTTCTGTTAATATCAGCGAAAGTACCATCATAGCGGTGACTGAGTTACAGCAACCAAGACTAAGTTTCATTTTGTCCGTTTGACTAGCCTGACATCTACAGCCTTGACATTGTTATTCTGTTTCTCTCTGTGTGACTGATTTTTTTGACACAAAGGTTCTCTGTGTGAAAGTTCAATTGTATTGTAAATATAAACAAAATACGCAATCAATATGCAAGATATCACAAATGTTCAGAAACGAAAATATGTGAAAAACTCTGAAGAAGCTGAAAAGAAGAAATGCTGCTCGCACAGACAGAAAGCCAGATGGTAAAATTCAGTTTAGCGGTGAGAGAGAGGAAATTAATCTTATTTACGCCCAAGTTCAAAAGGTTAAAACATTTTTGGGAGAAGGAAATCCAAACAAAGAGCTTGTGGACACTATCTTGTGCTTTTTTTTATTGACAAAAACATTGAAGCTGATTTATTAGAGCGCCCTGGTGCCCCCGCGTCCCCAGTGCACTTTGGCCTGTTCGTGTTTACATCGCGTGCCACGCGTTGTGCTATTTTTGCTAAGCCCCGCCCCTTTTTTCTGTTGCATTATGGGAGAGGCCGGATCGGCCGTGACGTGTTTAACAAGGGTAAAATGAGAAACAGAATCCGTTAGTCGCCTCTTACGACATGCTCCCCGACATGCTGGGGAGCATCGGGTAAATTCTTCCCCCTAACCCGCGGGGGGTAAGATACAGCTTAAGAATTCAGGTCAAGCCTCAATCTGTACACAGAACACAACGCAGAATGCTTTCTCAGGAATGGATGAACATTTGTTCTCCCTCGACTCAACAGAAATGAAAAGATGATCATTCATTCTGAGTACCTGAGATTCATCTTCTCTGTTTTCTTGTACTAAACTAGGATGATATTTTATGCAGTTGGTCACATTTCAAACATATGTATGAGATCCGTTCCAGATGATGCGGATAAGCATGAGAACAATGTCTTTTTGGGGAGCGATAAGGTCTGCTACAGTGGAACCTTCATTTTAAGTGCCCTGTTGTAAGATTTGCTCATATCAAGACCTTGGTTTTTAGGGCGGGGATGTAGCTCAGTCGGTAGCGCGCTGGATTTGTATCCAGTTGGCCGCTGTCAGCGTGAGTTCGTCCCCACGTTCGGCGAGAGATTTATTTCTCAGAGTCAACTTTGTGTGCAGACTCTCCTCGGTGTCCGAACACCCCCGTGTGTACACGCAAGCACAAGACCAAGTGCGCACGAAAAAATCCTGGAATCCATGTCAGAGTTCGGTGGGTTATAGAAACATGAAAATACCCAGCATGTTTCCTCCGAAAGCGGCGTATGGCTGCCTAAATGGCGGGGTAAAAACGGTCATACACGTTAAAGCCGTGGGAGTTTCAGCCCATGAACGGACAAACAAACAAAGACCCTGGTTTTATTTCTCCCTACAGATTTTCTGCTCATAACAACTATCAAATTACCTACATTTTAAGCCGTCATCTTCTCAGATTTCTGGAGGTCTTAAAAGGAGGTTCTATAAAAAAAAAAGTACTATATCAAAAACATTTGTCATCATTTTCACGAGTTTTCATTCACAAACACCTGGGAAATAAATCTCATGTTCCCCATGCAATAAATCGAGGCCTTGGTCGATAAAGATGAAACAAAAGACGATACGGTCCCCTTGGACCAACAAAAAAGCTGGTCTGTCAACAAGCCACCAAACATCTTATAATATTTAGTTTATGCACTACAGTGACCCAAGTACAGATGAAAGTGGTTTATTCGCAGAGAGCTGTCGCATGAATTAATCAAAACTTGACTAAATATAAAAACACACAACCACTGGTACATGTATAGTGACTGTGAGCTTTTCAGAAATCAATTGTTCCCTGACATTTTAATTTAAACACGGGCAATGCATTGTCACAAGAGAGGGCTAGGCATGTAACCAAAGGTCTCGAAAGGATTAGTGTGCCATGTTTGGAGACAGCCAAATATCTTATCAATATTGAAAGCAACTCTGAACTGATCACATTATTTGGGAAAAATAAACTGTAGAAGATTCAAGATACACAGTTCTTTGACTTTATGTTGCATGTGTTATTTCTCTACTGCATTCTGTTTGATCTCTTGCAAATGGCTTTACAGTAGCTCAAGCTTTGCACGTTGTATTCTGAAATCTTGGCACCAGACTGAACACATGGGGGGTAAAATAAACTTTAGGGTTTTTAAATGTGGGAGAACATAAACTGTCTCTGTGGGCAAACATCTGGAAAATATCACATGAGGACACATATCAAATGAACATAGATACAACAAGTACAACTGCATAGTTTATCAATCAAATTCATGTGAAGTTTGCAAATTCACAAAGAAAAAATTGGTATAAACGAACCAATTCAAGCTCTACAATCCACATCATTCCAAATTTGTTTTCTTCTCAGGTGACAGATTGACTCTCAAGGACAACAGAATGTGGAGAAAGTGTGCCGTGAAAGTTAATATAATTAGATCAGCTAAACCATATTTGAGACACACAAAGACACACACATGTTCACAATTATTAGCTACACTGAAGAATTTACAACCCCGATGAAGCATTACACTGTCACACATACAAAACAATCTTTTCAATGTTAGGTCAATGTACTCTGGGAATGTTTTGGAATACCTCATTCACTGGAAAGGAAGGCACTTGACTACAAATCTCAACACTTCTTGAGAATAAAAAAAGAAAAATACGCTGCTTACATCAAACTGAATATGAAGGGAATGACAAGGAGCAAAAAACTGAAGTTCAAACCTGACTGATTTAACCTCAACAACAAACTTACAAAGGACTGGAAAATAAATTGCACAGTAAATTAATGTGTGGTTTAAAATGTGCCGCTAGTGTTTTTGTCCTTTGCCTTATTCAGAGAGAGCTTTTTAACATATTATTATACCTGCAGTAAAATATCAGGGATTGTATTCACTGGAAAGTTATGGTATTATAATAGTGAAAATCTGTTGTTTTGTCTTCTTTTCACATTTAGTCAAGTTTTATGTGTGTATGTATGTGTGTGTGTGTGTGTGTGTGTAGAGCGCTTCAGAGAAAACTACTGGACCGATCTTCATGAAATTTCACATGATAGTTCCTGTGTATATCTTTTTTTCGATAAATGTCTTTGATGACGTCATATCTAGCTTTTTGTGAAAGTTGAGGCGGCACTGTCACGCCTTCATTTTTTTAACCAAATTGATTGCAATTTTGGTCAAGCAATCTTTGATGAAGGCCGGACTTTGGTATGGCATTTTAATTTGAAGGCTTAAAAAATAATTAATGAGTTTGGTCATTAACAATCTGAAAATTGTAATTAAAATTATTTTGTTATAAAAGTTAAAACGATCCCAAAATAATGTCATCTTATTCTTAATAGTTTTCTGATTCCAAAAACATATAAATATGTTATATTCGGATTAAAAACAAGCTCAGAAAAATAAGAATATGAAAGTTATGATTAAAATTGAATTTCCGAAATCGATTTAAAAACAATTTGATCTTCTTCCTTGTCGGTTCCTGATTCCAAAAACATATAGATATGTTATTTTTGGATTAAAAACAAGCTCAGAAAGTTAGAAAGAGTAGAGATACAGAAGAGCGTGCTATCCTTCTCAGCGCAACCACTACCGCGCTGTACTGGCTTGTCAATTTCACTGCCTTTCCCACGAGCGGGGGACTGACGATGAGCTATAAGGTCTTGGTGAAAAAATGCAGTGCGTTCAGTTTCATTCTGTAAGTTAGACAGCTTGACTAAATGTTGTATTATCGCCTTACGCGACTTGTCTTTTGCCTTATTCAGAGAGAGCTTTTTAATATAGTATACCTGCAGTACAATATCAGGGATTGTGTTCACTGGAAAGTTATGGTATTATAATAGTGAAAATCTGTTGTTTTGTCTTCTCTTTTTTAATATCAAATAGCGCTATTTACTACTACCAGTGCTGTTAACTTTTACTAGTACTAGCAGCTTGTGACTTTAACCTCATGGGCTGTATTCAACTCTTGGCACCTGTATGACATTACAGTAGGTTAATCTAATGATAATGAAAAATTCATGTCATACTATAATAGTCATACAACTGTGTTTGCAAAGGGTTTTACACTGTTCAGACATAGACCACTTTGACCTAAACCACACAGCTGCTTGAATCTTTAAGTAAAACAGTTCATTAACACAAATCAAAGAGAATCAGATAAAGTAATTGAAAAACCTTCACTGGTGGGCAAAGGAACGGATGCTCATAGCCGGAAATGCAGGAAGCACAAGAAATACAGTCAGGAATATCACAACCATTCACTCACCAGAAAGAACAACTTAACCATCTCATATTTCACCCCACCTGGGAGGTTTAACCATGTAAGCTTACCACAGTCCCAGGCAGTCACACGTACACATACATCTCACACAACATCAAGGGGAGAATTCAGAAAACATCAAACCTGTGGCTGAAATAGCATCACCCAAACCCACAGTCTTCAGGGGATGCTTGCACACCAACACCGGACTAAAAACGAAATAAAACTCTCCCATGGTCCATGTAAATGCAGGGTTGTGGGGATCAAACTTGCGCTGAACGTCACCAGAGTACAGCTTAAATTCCAAAGGAATCCGCAAATCCACAAAGTGTGGATTTGATTCTTTGGTGTCGCAGGCTTGGTGGCCGGCAACTCTGGTGCCCGCCATGGTGGCTGACTTCACGTTCTTCCAGTGATCTTTGTGAACGCTCACAATATGGTAAGTGAGGGAGTGGAAGTGAATGCGAGTCAGCCTGGAGTCGGGTCTTTTGGATGACTTTCCGTAGGTGCTGAGCATCCAGTGGATGAGGTCGGACATGATGTGGATGACAGGCTGACCTTCCGACATTTCCAGGTGGTCGCTGTGGGGACCGTTCATTGCTATGGAGGCAAAAGCCAGCTCCTGCTCGTTCAGGCCCAGTGAAGTGACCTTGGACATTGCCTGAAACAACAAGAAGGGCAAAGCCCATACGACTCACATGCTTGACCTTTACATGACCTTGACCTTCAGGGTCAAGGTCAAATAACTAAACCTAGCAATGACATCATACACTAAGAACTGCTTTACACATTTTTCCTACCAAAATACATGTGACCTTGACCCAAGGTCATCCAAGGTCATGCAACACAAAGCTGTTAATTCAAGACATAGGAAGTACAATGGTGCTTATTGGCTCTTTCTACCATGAGATATGGTCACTTTTAGTGGTTCACTACCTTATTTTGGTCACATTTCATAAGGGTCAAAGTGACCTTGACCTTGATCATATGTGACCAAATGTGTCTCATGATGAAAGCATAACATGTGCCCCACATAATTTTTAAGTTTGAAACAGTTATCTTCCATAGTTCAGGGTCAAGGTCACTTCAAAATATGTATACAATCCAACTTTGAAGAGCTCCTGTGACCTTGACCTTGAAGCAAGGTAAACCAAACTGGTATCAAAAGATGGGGCTTACTTTGCCCTATATATCATATATAGGTGAGGTATTGAATCTCAAAAACTTCAGAGAAAATGGGAAAAATGTGAAAAATAGCTGTTTTTAGACAACATTTATGGCCCCTGCGACCTTGACCTTGAAGCAAGGTCAAGATGCTATGTATGATTTTTGGGGCCTTGTCATCATACACCATCTTGCCAAATTTGGTACTGATAGACTGAATAGTGTCCAAGAAATATTCAACGTTAAAGTTTTCCGGACGTCCGTCCGGACGGACGGGGGGGACGGACGGACGGACGACTCGGGTGAGTACATAGACTCACTTTTGCTTCGCATGTGAGTCAAAAAATTACATAATCTCAGTACCCCCCGCGGGTTAGGGGGAAGAATTTACCCGATGCTCCCCAGCATGTCGTAAGAGGCGACTAACGGATTTTGTTTCTCCTTTTACCCTTGTTAAGTGTTTCTTGTATAGAATATAGTCAATGTTTGTAAAGATTTTAGTCAAGCAGTATGTAAGAAATGTTAATTCCTTTGTACTGGAAACTTGCATTGGATTGGATTGGATTGGATAAGATTTACAGTCCAGTGAGGTTACCCTCATGGAAATTCGGGCTGCTTTCTCCCCGGGGAAAGCGAGCTGCCATACATACGGCGCTACCCATATTTTTTTGTTTTCCTGCATGCGTGTATTCATGTTTCCTGAGACTTAATGCCGTGTGAGATGGAATTTTTTTACTTTATTCCAAGTCCCACGGGTATTTGATGGACATTTTTATCTATGCCTATACAATTTTGCCAGGAAAGACCCTTTTGTCAATCGTGGGATCTTTAACGTGCACACCCCAATGTAGTGTACACGAAGGGACCTCGGTTTTTCGTCTCATCCGAAAGACTAGCACTTGAACCCACCACCTAGGTTAGGAAAGGGGGGAGAAAATTGCGGCCTGACCCAGGCCTGAACACGCAACCTCTCGCTTCCGAGCGCAAGTGCGTTACCACTCGGCCACCCATTCTCCCAGTACAGCAGTCCCTCTCATGAACGGACACCCTTGGGCCATAGCAAAACTGTCCGTACATTGCAGGTGTCCGGTCACGGGAGGGGTGACCACACCACCCCCTCCCCCATACACTCACACAGAGACACACAAACAACAGGATTGAGTCTATATGCTAATCACTTCTTGTGGCTACTAAACAATAAACTCCTAATACTTCTTTAAACGTTCTGTAAAAATGATTTGTATGAAAGGTATTGAAAAGAAGAGATAAAATAAATCCTCAAGGCAGTGAACACACTCACCATGCACTGACATACGAAAGCAGCCACACAAACACAGCACAGAGGAGCGTGTGCAGATGCTTTGCAAGAATAAGCTTGAAAACCAGTTTGAAGAAATAGCAGCAGATAGAGCTGCATGTCATAATCATGTAATTTATTTTCATCTTGTCTGGCTTTATTGACATGCATGCCGATCATGTGGCATGGCAGTGACTTTTCACTCTTCAGTCGGAAATACACTGTACATAACACAGCTCCCACTCTCCCTCACTAATGCCTACCCCAAGCCGTGACAACCGATGCTTGGAAATTGTGTGGAAGAGTACACCTCTCTATTTCTCTCCAATGCTCTTCCTGCTGACATGCAGTGACACCGGACACCCCACAGTTTAGCCAGCTACCCCTCCACCTCCCCCCCTCCCTCTCTCTCTCACTCCCTCCAGCCATGTACTGTTTGGGGCTGTGGCCAGAGAGGTCAGCTCCAACTGTTCACTCAGAGCAAAACCAGTTGACTGTCATAACTTTTGACAAAGCAAGACAACTGAAGGGTTCACAGATTAGGCAACCGACTCACTGGTCAAGGTTGAGGGGAAACAAGAGTATCTTGTCAATGAAAGAGGTTACACACAGACACACGATGCTGAGAACTGTGGCCGGTTTTTCACTCTCTTTCGCTCAGGACCTTCATCGACTGTGGTTTACGTCCAACAGACAAGAATAAAGAGCACAGTGCAGTTTCATGTTGGCATCTTCGCATGTACTCCACTCCTGACCAAAACTACCCCCCCTCCTGATGGGTACAGGTGCACTCAAGTTACCAGTGACTGTCGTCACGCCATTGCGGCTGTGATCTTTGTACCAAGAGCCGGACTGCTCTGTTATCGATTTTGTTGTGGTGAAAATTTGACGATGGTCTGTCCGTACATTGGAGGTATGACCTGCTGTTGGGACCGAAAATGAGTGTCCGCGTCCACGTTTTGCAGGTGTCCGTTTAAGGGGGGGGGCAAATATAGAAGGAAAACACTCCGTGCCGAGCAAATGTGTCCGTACATGTCAGGTGTCCGCTCACGCCGGGGGCCGTACATTGCAGGGACTGCTGTAACGTCATATTTTGTACTACGTTGCAAGCCCCTGGAGCAATTTTTTTGATTAGTGCTTTTGTGAACAAGAAACAATTAACAAGTGGCTCTATCCCATCTGCCCCCTTTCCCCGTCGCGATATAACCCTTCGTGGTTGAAAACGACGTTAAACACCAAATAAAGAAAGAATAATCTCAGTCCTTCTTCTATTCCAAGTTTACTCTTGAAACCTTGTTCTTTTTATCAGACCTGTTTACCCTAACCCCGAGGCAAGAGTACTTTCCCAAAATGTTGAGTGTATTTTTCAAAAAGTTGGTGTACTTTGCAAGCAAAGCCATGTGGGCTAGGGAAAATGTACGCGTGGGTGCAAACGTGTTTGTGTAAGAAGAGCATGTCTTGTGAACACCTTCAGAATTTAACTCCTTCCAATACAACAGGGATAAAACAATTTTATTTACCTGTCAGTTTATAGCATTATAACCAGTGTCTTCCAAACAGATTGATAATGAAAAGATGAAGTTCGTGAAATAACATCTGCGGTTGACAGTGGCAAGTTCATTTTTACAATCATCTCAGAAAACATTGCTTCAGCACGGACTACCTCCTTTTCTTCTGGCAGGATTTGCTTTGCGGGAATGAACTTCATAATTCCTTGACAGCTTTCAGCGGATTTCTTTGCAGCAACCTTGTCCGGGTGAGTTTTGGAACTGCAGTGTCGTTCGATGTCATATTTCCCAGCATGGGCAACGGAGAAATCTGATTTACAATACTTGCAGTGTGCATGACTTTTTCCCATAGTAGCATCCACAATTCCTGGCTCTTTCTTATATTTCTCCAAGAAAATCTGCTGCTTCTGCTGTTTAGATTTGGTACAGTTATCCGAAACTGGCACATTTTTCCGCTTCATTTTGCCACGATTGTCCAGACGATCGCACGTGCCAACAACTGAACAAGGTTTCCACAGCTGAAGACTCGCTGTCATGGTTATCTCCCTTCGACCGAAACCGGTATCAGTTGTACCATCCCGTAATCAGCACACCAACACCGGAAAACGTATTCTAGACTTTTTCTTAGGCGTATTGTGTGCGTGTGTCGCGTATTTGCGTACCGATAATAATTTGGCGTACAAAATACGCCCAAATCGTACTGGTAAACAGGTCTGTTTTATATATAACTCCCTCCCATTGAAATGCAAACTTACTTTTTCTGCCACACTTGTCATTATGTGTTGCACAACCAAAACATCACAGCGGCTAATTTGAAATTGAAAACCTCATGCAACCTTCATTTTCTATGGCTATGCTCATTCCTCTTTATGAGCAGAAAAACAATGATGTTCATAATTGGTGAAATCCATTCTGAATGTCAGTACGTGTTTCCTTGTTGAAGATATTTATGTCACAGTTTTTACGTGGCTATTTCAGCATGATAGTAACATAGTTATAATTTTTCCACCATTGGAAACAGTCGACCAGCCTAAATGCTAAGGGAGTGGAACTACAATGCAAGTATGTAAAGTTAGTATTGTTACAACCACAGGAACTGATGTGCAACTGAAACTTTGATGTCACAAAGAACCAGAAACTACATGAAAACCAAATGAACTAGAAACTACATGAAAACTAAATGAACCAGAAACTACATGAAAACTAAATGAACCAGAAACTACATGAAAACTAAAGGGAAATCTCCCACCTTTTCCAGAATGGATCTCATAAAGTTCTTGTCCATCATGCTGGCAAACTCCAGATGAACCGGTATCCTAGCGTCCACCTTGTCCAGCCCTTGAATCAGGGCGGCCAGTCTGGACTCGAAGAACTCCGGCTCTAGACTTTCCAGCATGTGAAGGCCGGAGAGGAGGATGAGATCAGGCTTGAAGGCATCCAGGTTGTTGAAGAAGGTCTCCAGCATTGTCATCTCCGAGTTGGAGGCATCATAGCTGCAGATGAAGCGGGTGGCCACAGGTGCTTTCGTCGACCCCCACTCCTGTCCAACCTTGAAAGCGACAAGAGTGGATGGATTTATCATCACACTGGATGGATTTTTTAATCATATTATAGTGATAGTTGAGAGCAGAGGACACGTACCCTCTGGACCAGCCAAACCTGTCCAACCTTGCAAGTGACAAGAGTGGATTTATCATCACACTGGGTGTATTTTCTAATCATATTCAGACCTGGGAACCCCTGTTTTGCACTTAGAGTATTCTCAAACAATTAAACTTGCTGTATTTTCAGAAAAATGAGCGTACGTACTCCACACAGCATTTGAACATCCATGATTCAAACCATGCTTCACTGACACACGTCCGTCGCATAGTTCATTAAGTTAACCAAAACATTTAAAACACATGCTTCTTTCAATGTTTACTAAAAAAAACTGTAATCATGTGTCGAAATACTGGATCGGCTTCGGGATGCGCTTGTGAAGAAAAGTAGTCTGGGAATTTGTCTCGTCGTATTTTTTTTCCACAGACCGTACTGATCGTATTCTAGACAATCATGCGTACAAAATACGGCAAAATCGTATGGGTTCCCAGGTCTGCATATTATAGTGATAGCTGAGAGCAGAGGACACGTACCCTCTGGACCAGCCAAACCTGTCCAACCTTGAGAGAAGGAAGAGTGTATTTATTAGCACACTGGATGCTTCTTCTAATCATATTACAGTGATAGCTGAAAGCAGAGGACACGTACCCTCTGGACCACCCAACCATTTCTCTGTATTGCAGATGTCCTCTCAAGAACAGGTACACTTCAATCATGTATACAGAATGATGTACAACAGAGGGTTTCCTTTGTTGGGAGGTGTCTTCTCATCAATGTGGTTTTACATTACAGATACCCCATTACTGCAAATTCATAACGCAGAGTTGATGGATGTTTCCCAGGTTTACACACAGTGGCCCTGACAAATATGTCAAATGACCAGAACAGATAACGTATCGACAGTAAATACAGATCGATTTATTAACTTGTGTATTAAAAGTGTATTTTTACTGTATGTGATAACAATGACACAAATGAACATGATGCATTCACAATGAATTTGGCAAAGAACAAAGCCATTCAATCTGAACTTCAATCAAAAGCAAAGCAGGTGATGTAATATTCATACACCAAATGCAGCACACTACCTATTATATAAACTAACAGAGCGAGTGCACTTACCTTGTACTCCATGATTAGATGGAATTCATCTTGTTTTGCAATGCTAGATTCAGGAATAGAAATAGCTTTCGGCATCAACTTCTGTAAAATTGGACCTACGGGACCCACAAATTGAATCTGCAAAGGCAAAGAAAATATAATTGAATGACACTGACAGCTTATTTAACAGCACATTTTGACTTAGGCAAAAAAAAATAAAAAATAGGTGTGGTTACGGTAACTTAGCCAAAAAAAATAGGGTAGGAAGGTAGGCAATCACTTTTTTTTAAAACTTTTTTTTCTAATGTGTACAAATTAAACCTACTTGACAGGGAAATAAGTGTGCGACTTGGGCGCTTTCATTGCGTTTTCTGCACTCGTTTTCTTTTTTTGTTTTGTTTTGTTTTGACAAATGTAATAAAAAGTTATAGGGTCGGCCCCTAAAAATAGGGTAGGTCGGGTTACCGTAACCACACCTATTTTTTTTTTAGGCCTTATAGATAGCTCTAGCATGATCTAATCTACTCAGTGCTCTAGCCTAAAAGTCTGCAACTATGAAAAGACAAAAACCAAGCGTACACTACATACAAAGATTACAACCCAAATCTTTAAGTTATTATAACTAATGCCATTTCAGTGAGTGGAAGTTGTCTTTCTTTCAAATGTTGGTGTCAGCTACTAAAGGTCATTTGCTCTTGAAGGTAAATCCATTCATCCTGATCCAACTTCTACATAATACAAACTAATTGGAAAATTTCTAAGTAAATTTTCATTTCATTAATATACTTACCCGAATCACATAAAGCATTTGACTACGTCTGAGATGCTAGGTACTGAAAAAACGCTACCCATCAAAAAACAAACAAAGGGAAGCGACCCCTACCAAAAAGCTTGAATAGCTATGGTAACAGCCAGGTTCCCTGGGAGTTACCTCCCATATAGCTACTTCCTCTCTGTCACCACGTGACCGCTCATACGGCTTCAGAAAGACTAAAAACCACAAGCGGGGAAGGAGGGAGGGAATTCACTATGTGATTCGGGTAAGTATATTAATGAAATGAAAATTTACTTAGAAATTTTCCATTAAATTACATATTCTTACTCCGAATCACATAAAGCAGATAACATCAACATGGCGGTGGGCAAGAAATAAACTCAAACTCACCATCACGTTCTGGTCAGAACCTGACCAGCTGCTACAAGTGCAGGCAGAGCACGAGAGCCGTCCTGGCGGAGGGCAGAAATGTCCCGAAGATAATAATTCAGGAATATATCTTCAGAGCGCCAGTACGCAGTAGACAAAACATCATCGAGGCGCATGGAGCGTAGGACTGCGAGCGATGATGCCCATGCCCTCGTTTCATGGGCTCTGGGGGAGTCCAGGGGAAAGGCAGGCAGCGCCCCCCCCCCCCCTGTTTGTGCTACTCCAAACGTAAGCTTGCCTTATCAGAGAAGTCACCCACCGGGCCAACGTAACCTTTGAGACATCTCTCTCCCGAGTAGTAAGAAGGGAGAGAAACAATAACTTCTGAGACTTGGAACGCAAGGGCTGAGTGCGCTCCAAGTACAAACGGAGAGCCCGAACAGGACAGTTGGCCAAATCAGGGTCGTCCGGAGCCAACGCGTTGGTCAGTGCCTTGACTCTAACCAACGGAGAGGCCTGCCCCGGAGTCTGATTTTTGGCCAAAAAATCGGGACGGAAATGCAAAGAGACAGAGCCGTCCGACTCGAAAGAAATATCCTCTGGCAGACCCGACAGGGCGTGGACCTCGCTACCCCGCCGGGCCGTCGCCAACAGAAGAAGAAACAGCGTCTTCCGAGTAAGATTATGCAGACTAGCCTCCCGCAGCGGTTCGAACTCCGAAGACCGCAAGAATGCTAAGACCAGAAACAGGTCCCACTTGGGGGACGGGCACCTGGACCTGGCCTGCTTGAGAGCAGCACCCTTGATTACTGCTGCAATCACCCCCCCGACGTTAATAGATCTACCGATCTGCTTAAGCGTCGCAGAGATAGCTGAGCGTCGGACCCTCAAGGAGGAAACAGACGCACCCTGCGAAAAAAGATAAGAGAGGTGGTTGGCCACCTGCATAGAGCGAGGCGCCACCGAACTCACCCCCTTCTCCAAGCACCAGGAGGCCCAGGACCTCCAGTGTGAGGCGTAAACAGACGCCGTGGACGCCCTGTGCGAGCGGTCCACCAGATCCAGCGTCAAGGATGATGCTCCCGAGCGCCTCAATGAGTCCCGAACAACCTCCACACGTGAAGCTTCAGAAGACTGGGCTCCTCGTGTGGAATGCCTGTTCGGGGCTGCACGAGTTCCCCTCGCATAAGAGCGAGAGGAATGGGAGGCCCGTGGGCGAGCCGGAGCAGGTCCGGGAACCAGACCTGCGACGGCCACAGAGGGGCGACCAGCAGAAGAAGAGTCGGCCCCTCCAGCTCCGCCTTTCGAATTACTCGGCTGAGTAATGGGAAAGGCGGAAAGGCGTACGCCTCCAGGCCCGTCCAGGGAATGTCCAGAGCGTTTACTCGCCAAGCCTGAGGATCCGGGAATGGCGAGACAAACACCGGAAGCCTCTTCGAGAACCTTGTGGCAAAGAGGTCCACGAGAGGCTTTTGGACCTGAGCCCAAAGGCGCAGCAGTGCCCCGTGAGTGATGGTCCACTCTGACTGAAGCACTCTGCCGGAGCGACTGAGCTCGTCCGCCAGAGTGTTCAGCCTCCCTGGAAGGTACCTGGCTGAGATCGTGATGTGGTGAAGAGCACACCACTTCAGGATCTCGCAGGTCCTGTCCGAGAGAGACGGGGACCGCGAGCCTCCCTGCTTGTTGATATAGGCGGCCACAGTCGTGTTGTCTGTAAACAGACGAACATGCTTGGCCTGCAGGGAGGGCAGAAACTCGACTAGAGCTAGAGCTACTGCTTCCAGCTCTAGCAAGTTGATATGCCACTGGCTCTGTTCCTCCGACCACAGACCTGACACCGTGTGTAGGTCCGTGTGTGCCCCCCATCCCCGCAGAGAAGCATCTGTAAACAGATCCAAGTCTGGGGGAGGTAGGGCGATCGGAACTCCCTTGCTGATCCATTCCGTGTCCAGCCACGGAAGGGTCGCGGACTGGAACCATCCCTGGAGAGGGACGAGGGCGTTCCAGTCCACCTGAGGTGAGTCCACAAACGGCTTCAGCGCTGCCTGAAAAGGCCGTTTGTGGACCCTGCCCAGAGGAACCAACAGAGCCATGGACTCCATCTGCCCCAAGATGGAGGCGAGAGACCGGAGGGGCGCCTGCAGGAGAGGCAAAGTGGAGCGGATCTGAGCCTGGAGTTTGTCCACCCGTCGCTGGGAGGGCTGGACAGTCCAGGCAACCGTGTCGAACGCCATCCCGAGGTAGGTGAACGTTTGAGACGGGATCAGCTCCGACTTTGACCGGTTGATCGAGAAACCCAACAGGTGAGCCTCTCGAAGAACCGATTGGGTATGCTGCGAGCAGCCTATCTGGGATTGATTCAGCACGAGCCAATCGTCCAGATAGACCCGCAGACGAACCCCCTGCGACCTCGCCAGAGCGCAAAACTGTCTCACCACCATGGTAAAGATCCAGGGTGCGAGAGACAGCCCGAAAGGGAGCGCGCGGAACTGGAAGACCTGATCTCCCCACCGGAAACGAAGCCATTTCCGGTCGGCCGGATGCATGAGAATGTGGAAATATGCATCCGTCAGGTCTATGGAGGTCGCCCAATCTCCTGGGCGCAGAGAGTCCCTGACCGTGGCCGGCGTCTCCATCTTGAACTTGATCTCTCTCAAAAAAGTGTTGAGGAGAGATAAGTCCAAGACGGGGCGCCACGCCCCTGAAGCTTTGGGGACGGCGAAAAGACGGCCGTAAAACCCCAGTGAGCTTTGGTCCAGGACCCTCTCGACCGCGCCCTTCTGCACCAGGGAGACAATCTCCGCCTGAAGGACGGATCTTGCTTCCTGCGAGGAGGGGGGTCTGAAGAGCGGCGGATGTCGGGAAAGAGGTGCCTTCTCTTCCCGCCATAAGAGACGGAAGCCCGATCTCACAACTCCCACTATCCATTGGCTGTCTACTGATACCATCCAATGGGAAAGTGCCCGGGAGGGGCCTCCCGCCATCACCAGAGTGGAGGGCGGGAGGGTGGTGAGACCGGGAGCGCTTCATTGGGGGTGAGGCTTGCTACTCGAGCCGCCTCGTCCCCTTCCCGACGCCATCCGTTTCTTGCCGCCTCTAGAGCTCTGCTGTGCAGGTCTCTTCTGAGCAGGTTTGGGATGAGAGGCCGGCTGAGCCTTCCCCTGCTGGGAAGGCTTAGCTTGCTTCATGCCCTGTAGAGTCATGTCCAGGAATTGAGAATCCTTGTTGGACTGAATCTCCTGTTGCCGAGCGACAAGCGCCATTTGGCTGAACAAGGAGCCCTCCACAACCGGAGACGCTCTGAGAGTGTCTCTGGTAACCTGCTCTGCAAACTGAGAGTTGGCAAGAAACAATTCCCTCCTCGCCAAGACTGCGTGTGCGTACTGTAAAGAGGACAGACGAGTCTGTTCCTCGTTTACCTTAGCCAACGCTGTGAGGAGGGAGGAGACGTCGTCCGCGTTCTGCTCTTCGCTGAGCGTAAACGGGACTAAGTCGTCCGTCAAAGACCTAGAGAGAGCCCGAATCAGCGTGTCGGAAATTGAAGCCAATTCCAACAGCTGACGTCCGACTTCCTCCAGGGAGAGGAGAGTGCTTTCTTTCACCGGAATCACTGAGTCGCCCTTGATTGGCTTGGCCAGAAGAGCTGTCAAGTCCGGCGTCACCGGCAAGACGGAACGCGGAAGTGCGTAAGACGCAACGAGGTTCCGGCTATGCCGAGGAAGCGCAAGCTTCCGCTGAGGCAATGGCACGAAAGTAGAAGTCTGTGCCATCGTCGCCAGCCAAGGCTGAGATTGCTCCGGAACTGTGCCGAAAGGCACCAGAAAAGGAACAGGGTCCGAAGGCACACCACCTGTCCGCCTAGAGGCCGACGCCCAGACTTGCGACAGGTGGTAGGCTATGGCCGGCGACTCCGCGAAGCGGAAGGAAGGATTAGCCTCCTTAGCAGGCAGGAAATCCGACATCGCCGAAGGTACCCCCGAAGTGGGAGACACCGCCGCAGCCGTGCCCTCCGGGAAATAACGTGAAGTCACCTCAGCTGCTGTGTCCAGGATGACACGCAGCCTTGACGACATTCCCGAAGGAGGCTCTTCACTAGCCACTGATTGCACATCAGAGTGTTCACAGGAAGTGCCATGACCGTAGTCATCCAGAACGCCGGCGGCAGGATACCCGAGATGACCGGAAACCGGAAACCCGTAATCCTGGAAGTGATCCCGACTTGAACCCTGACTAAAGTGCATAGGGTAAGACGGAAACCCATCCGAAGCCGCCGGATGTACGTGGGAGGCAGTCGCGGACCCGTCCGGGGGAAGTGACAGCCTGCCTGGTTGAAGCGCCGGAAGCGCAAAAACCTCACGCCGTTGATCCCTCTCCTGCAGCCACGCGGACGTGCTAGGATGAGGGACAGCGTGTCCGGCCGAAGCCGGAAGTGCAGACGTCGAAACCGCCGGGGGCGGAAACGACGAATGCGAGAACTGCGGCTGAGAGCCGTAAAGCCCGGAGGCCAGTTCTCGGTCAAACCCGTCACTGCGGCACTGGGTGCGGGCTAGTGAGGGCAGACACCGAAGCTGAGCGACAGATTCACCATACGGAGTACTGTTGCCAGTAGAGAGCAGGGAGTGACCCTGAGCCAATGAACCGCTTCCCGTGAGGGAATGTCCGAACGCCTCACGAGGGCTGCCAGACCGGTTCGACTTACTTGAGACGCCTGTGGTAGAGGCGGAAGCAGCCTGAGCATGCAGACCGGAAGCCGAGGTAACCACCACGGAAGCGAGGGAACGCACCCCCCCCATCTCCGCAGGAAGGAAAGCGCTAGCGGAAGGAGACGCTCGTTGCATTTCAGTCTGAACCATGGAACGTATCTCTGGGAGTAACGAACTCAAAAAGGAGGCAACGATAGCCCCCTGCTCCGGAGCCGCAGAGGGCGGCGGCGGAGTAACGGCAGAAGTACTAGGACGAGTACTAGGACCAGGCGGTGAAATGGGCACCGTCAAAATGGTATTGCGTGCTTCATCCGACACGACCACCAAAGGCTTGGTGCTAGAAGATTTAGGTTTCACTTTGCCCTTCAAATCGGATTTACCCTTACGTTTGTCTGAATCAGCCATGCTGACGAACAACGAAAACGTAAACAAGCAAAAAATTATACAAGGAAAGTTACTGGAATGAACGTAAACACGAACAGCAAGCAGTAACTAACAACGCATAAACGAACCAAACTTGCAACGAAACAGTGAACAAGCACAGGTTAAACGCCACAGACAGCAAGTCAGCCAAGCTGACAGAAGCAAAATGGCACAACGCACGTGTTACTGACACACAGAGTCCAAGGGACAAAATATCAGCAACAGCAGGCGAAAACGAACAAAAACCACAGAGAAAACAGAACGGGCTCACCAAACGAAGCCCTGACAGGAGAACGATGGGTTACGTGGCCGGCAAGTGAACAACTCCACCAAAGGCAGCCACAGAAAGCGCACAAAATTTCCAACACAACCTCTCTGCAAGACGCTGAAGTCAGTATGAGCGGTCACGTGGTGACAGAGAGGAAGTAGCTATATGGGAGGTAACTCCCAGGGAACCTGGCTGTTACCATAGCTATTCAAGCTTTTTGGTAGGGGTCGCTTCCCTTTGTTTGTTTTTTGATGGGTAGCGTTTTTTCAGTACCTAGCATCTCAGACGTAGTCAAATGCTTTATGTGATTCGGAGTAAGAATATGTAATTTAATTAGTAATTAAAACTTCTTATGAATTTGTGAGTTTTGTTTTGTTTTTTGTAACTCTCAGTGATACATGTATGTTAATTATGGTGAGAGTTTTGCATGCCAATCCAATTCTACCTGTATCAACTATCATACCATATGGGCAGAATAACCACATCTTCAAAGGTGTGTGTGTGCTAGGTAGTGTGGTATGATTCTTCCCGCGTACAGTCTGCAATGAGCCTAATTGACTGGGAAATATGGATAGTAAAACAAAAACAACAAGAAGAGCAAACGCTCGATCGAGTCACTTTCGCAGTTCTGAATATTATATGAGGCATCAGATGGACAGGAAGAAATTGCTATTCACAACACAATGAGTCACGTTCACATAAAATTTGAGCCCGGTCACTTTTATAGTTTCCGAGAAAAGCCCAACGTTAAGTTGTGTGTTGCCGAACAGAAAAGGCTAGTTATCTCCCTTGTTTTTCTGATAACGTTCGTAAAAGGCTACAGATGTAAATACTTTGATGTAAAGAATAATCCTACAAAGTTTCAATCACATCCGATGAACTTTGTCAAAGATATAAAATGTCTAATTTTTCCTTTGACGCTGACCTGTGACCTTGAAAAAGGTCAAAGGTCAACAAAACCATCGTTAAAGTGTAGAGGTCATTGGAGGTCACGACTAAACAAAATATGAGCCCGATCGCTTTGATAGTTTCCGAGATACTTTGTCAAAGATATAAAATGTCTAATTTTTCCTTTGACGCTGACCTGTGACCTTGAAAAAGGTCAAAGGTCAACGAAACCATCGTTAAAGTGTAGAGGTCATTGGAGGTCACGACTAAACAAAATATGAGCCCGATCGCTTTGATAGTTTCCGAGAAAAGTCCAACGTTAAGGTGGTGTCTACGGACGGCCGGCCGGACGGCCGGCCGGCCGGCCGGACGGCCGGCCGGCCGGCCGGACAGACTAACACTGACCGATTACATAGAGTCACTTTTTCTCAAGTGACTCAAAAACAGTGCCTAATGTAATTGGGTTCAAACCCACACCAATAGCATCGAACTGGTAGCAAAGCCAGGGCATGACTGACTGAGCTACAGATGTTCCCACACATAATACAAACAAACAAGGCTTGTTCTTTCTTTCTTTCTTTATTTGGTGTTTAACGTCGTTTTCAACCATTCAAGGTTATATCGCGACGGGCAAGGCTTGTTAGTATGTTACAAAGTCTGCATTCTTATTAAAGCAGTAAACAGCACACTTACCTTGACATCTGGAAACAAGCTTGCAGCATTCTTGGCCATCAACGCAGCGTTCCCTCCAATGAATTGCTGCACAAACAAAGAAAAATGTAAGCTTCTTCAGTTATTCCATCATTCTGGCTAAGCTGGACAAAAGAGTATGGGTATGAGTGACCCAGACAGTTTTGCCATGAAATTGATGTTACACTTACAGATTGTTTTCTTTTATGAAAAAGTTTGCTTGCCGACTTCTCTATCTATAATAGTATAAAGGACAATTCTTTGTAAGTAATGTGCAAGTTACAACTTACATCACATGCCTGTTAAATTTTAAAAAAATCAGGGAATTAGCATTATTTTGGTCTGCACTGCACTGGTTAACGAATACGAATACGAATACGAATACTTTATTATCTCATACAGAGAAATTTCAGTGTGGTGCACATTAAAAGACAAAACAAATAATAAGACAACAGATAAAAATACCATACGAAGCATACTACACTCGCGCACGCATATGTACACTAACAGGAATAGTAACATGATTCCAAATAGGTAAATTGCCGTCAGCTTTAGCTAAAAGTTTACCGCTAAAAACTATCATTATCACAGGACTAGATATGTCATTGAACAATATTTATCACAGGACTAGTCATTCGAGGGTTATCACACTCAGCATAAGGGTGCACATCAAAGAATATAAAAAATATTCATCACAGAAATCAGTGCATATGTTCACCGGCACACATACTAGTTTTAATTAACTTAGGTATTTAAAAAGCCAATTGACTTTGGAATAAAACTGTTCTTAGTTCTGAGCGTGCGGAATCTGGGAGTGCGGAGGCGACGTCCTGAGGGCAGGACCTCAAAGTGGTGAGCGAGCACATGACTACTATCCTGGATGATGCAGCGGGCCTTTCGCACCACACGTCGTTCATACAGCACAGTCAGTCCTTCCTGTCTCACCCCCACAATCTTACCACATGTGTTCACCATCAATGATCACTTACTTCAACTTTTTCCAAAGTATACACTGCTTTCACTACTTCTTTATAAAGATCAGCATCTGTGAACAGTCTTTCCGCTGCTCGGCCCCTCTTGAAGAAGTAGGAGAATGATTCCTGCAAGTCTCTGAGGCTCGCCAGGCGGTTGTGGTTATGCTCTTTCCCTGGTACCTGCTTCAATTTGTTAAGGAGCTCTATGCCAGAAACTATCAAGTCAATGTTTCCATTTGTGCTGAAAAGGAAAATATTTAAACCGTTGAAACACATCTTTCTTTACTGCCCTTCCTCGATCCCCCCCCTCCCCCCCTTCCCTGCAAATCTCTGATCAGAAGGTAAGGTTAGAAGATTATTCCCATAACCATATTTGTAGGGGAGCGAGATGTTACTGTTAGAGATCTCAACTTATCTAGGGCCAGCTTTATGAGGGTGGTGCCTCTTCCTCTTCCTCGCTGCCTTTGCCTTCACCGACCTTAAATATGGTCACTTACCCATTTCAAGCTTAGTGGACTTGAGAGCCCTCCGAGAAATAAAGTATTTGTATTCGCCCCGAGTGGGGGTCAATCTTGAGAGGCAAGCAGTTAAGCACTAGCTCTTACTAGTGTGCCACTCCGGCTCTCCTGATTAGAATTAATAGAAACACTTCTTTCAAATCTGAATCAGCTGTTCAGAATCACATTCAGACTTACCGGAAGACTTAAAATTGTTCTCACAATTATTAAGTATGAACATAAATCAATTATTAAAGGACATTATATCTTAAACAGGCAAGAATTACTCTGTCTGTAGATAAATGATAATGTTATCCACAAACTGTATTTAAGTGTGTGTGTGTGTGTGTGTCTGTGCATGTGCGTGTGTGCAGGCTGTTGCTACAATGCTATTGTACATCGCCGTGACCTCTAGTGAGAAGGGGCGATTAATAAGTGTCTATTATTATTATTGTGAACAATGACAATTTATTTAGCAATTACTTGCACCTTCAAGTTCCATATTGATTCCATATTGCATTCAAACAACTTTAAATTTTGCATACTTAAGGCTGTTCTTAACCAGACGAACCATTGGTTCGCCGAACTAAGGTTCGCGAACCATGGTTTGTGTCTTAACTGGGTGAACTTGTTCGGCAAACTCAAGGACTAGTTCGTCCAGTTAAGACACGAAACCTGGATCGCCGACAAACGAGGGGAGCTCACTCCGAGTCGACAATAAAAGCAAGTAAGTTATTCCCCTTCCAAAAATGGCTGCCTCCAAGACGAAATCACCGATTGAGTGGTAACTCCGTGCTGGTTGTCGATTTGGGTCTCTCCTTCCGACTTGATCATGGTGCACGAAGCCTGGTAATCTTGAACTTTAGTGTGTTAAATTCATAGCTCAGAATCGAGTGGCATACTTTACTTATTTTAGATCCAAGTACCTGTAATCAAGCCCAAGAACATTTATCATGAAATTAATTGACGGATTAAGCTCCAAACCTAAGCATAATTAATTAATTTGGTTGTTTGATCGGCGAAAATGGCGTAGGTTGTCAACCAAGGGACTTCAATTACACGACAAAGTTGCCTCCCCTGTCCGCTGACACGGATAATTCCTTCTTTGACGCATGTAAACAAAATGCATTCGTACCAGAGTACGCTATGATTCGTACAGTTCATCGGAGTTCATTCCGTGACTTTAAAGGGATCTAAAAGACTTGTTATGATTACAAGTGCAGGTTCTCCAAATTTGGAGGCTTGAATGCCTCTGAATTATGAGCTATGAATTTAACATAAAGTTCAAGATTACCCGAAGCCTTCCATGTCATTTACCCTCCTGGGTTAAAGGTTATAAATTGATTCGAGAAAATAACATGACTGGTATGGACTGATCATTGTGTCTACCGTGGAGCCATCGGGGTTCTATGGGAAATGCTACACAAAAAAACTTGCCTGTGAAAAGGGAAAGACGGTGACCAAAAATAAATGATGATAGCGATATTTCTAATTGTGGATCAGCAGAGTCGAGAAGCATACATGATGTTTACCAAAGTGTGTGTGCGTGTCTGTCTGTCCACGTGTGTGTTTGAGCTCTTGTCGGTACAGAATATGAGTTTGGGGATTGAGTGAAGAGGGAGACCTAAAAAAAAAAACTACTCGGTATTTTGGTTCTTTTTATCACAATTCAGTCTGTTTTAATTTTCAAGTTATATCAGAAATTTTCTATTTGCACTGATACACTGGAATCCCTTGTGGATGTATTGCTTTAAGGGTCTACAAATAGTACTACTGAACCAAAATCATCCTGTTTCTTTACGTTTTGAGCAATTCAATTGTCTTGTTTTTTTGTTTTTTAAAAATTTGATTCCTCTTCATTCTTCTCAAAAAAAAGCTTTCATTGCGATAAACAAAACATTACTGGATAGACATTTTCTTGGAGAACGTGTGTATTAGCAAGCATTTAAAGTAGGAGGACGATATGGAACGTACGATAAAAGGATGTGCTTTAGCTTTCTGTCTCATCATTTATAAATGTTGCCCTTCAATCACACACACACACACACACACACTTTTGATCCAGCTCCAACCATATTTCATAAGGCTTTATTCAGGATTGTCTCTTGTTCTTAAACATCCGATTTCTAAGCACACGTCTGTGCTGAGAATATGAACATGAACCGATATGAACATCAATGTCAGCCGCCTTTTTATTATGAAATAATGTTCATTTGTGTTCCAAACACTTCCGAAGAATACTTGTTGGTGTGTCTTCAGTCGCCCTGACATCATCACAACTCGACCCTGTCCTGCAAAAATACAAATATATACAGGGTGACACCCAAACATTCAACCCAAACAAATGCTTATTTCTTTAACATCTGTTGACCGAATTAGTTATCTTTCTTTTTTTCTTTCTTTTTTTTTTGGTCCCTGTCCTGTCTTGTCTTGTCATGCCTTGTCTTGTCATCCCTCTATTGGCCTACTGGCAACCTTTTCCTAACTTGTCTTGTCTTGTCTTGTCTTGTATTGTATATACATTTAGCATACATTTGGGTAAAGGTTTGCGAACAGGTAAGGGGTGTAAGAGAGAGAAAGAGACAGAGACAGAGAGAGAGATGGTCGTGGTCTATGTTACATTACACAGGTCAACACAGTTGCAAGTTCATAGGTTAAAGGCTGCCCTTTTCGTAGCGTTCATTAATTAATTCCTATTGTTTACATGTGCCAATAATGTTATAAAACTGTACCTAAGGGGATATAATAACGATTGGCTGTAGCTTTCAAAAACAGAAAAAATTATTTCAGTATTGCAAAGTGGTGTTGATAGTGTCGAATGTAAACAGAACAGTCTCAAAGTGAAAGTGGATGTTTTCCGGAAATTGCGAAGTTAACAAGAATACAGAAAAGCGCGCTTTCCTGCTTAGCACAATCCGCTACCGCGCTAATCTGGCGTGTCAATATCACTACGTTTTGCACGTGGAAGGTGAGCGATTTCCTTCACGCGGGGATTGACGAAGCTGTACTGTCTGTGTTGACGGTCTAAAAATAGCCCAAGCCCTGGAGAACTGTTTCTAAAGATAGCAATAAACTTTATAAAGAATTGATTATTTCTTGTAATTGGTAAGGACTTCAAACCTAAAACTTTGCAGGAAGCTTAATTTATACATCCCCGCAACGATGGGAAAAGCCCTGGAAGTAAGTAAACTAATTAAATAGGACTTTGTCAGCCTTTAAATGAGGGGTTATTGTGTATAGTGAGGAAATAATTTTCTGATGTATTTTTAATTCATTATTGGTGTTTTATGCAAAACGTACGGTCAATATTGAAAGTTTAAAAAAGGTACTGCCCTCACATTAATACGAAGGCGGGATCACAGCTGGATAAGACAAGGTACGGCAATTTCGACCCGGAGGTCTCTTTCAGGGCGCACAGAGGATGAGACAACACAGGAGAAAAAAAAAACCCACAGATAATAGCACACGGAAGGAACGATTACAGCAGTTATAATTAAATTACTTTGTGGGTCAGGGTTTTTTAGGAGTACAGGGGAAACCCCTTTTAAGACCTTATTAAAAAATGTGAGAAAATCAAGTCTTAAAATGGAAGGGGTCTAAAAATGGGGGTAATTTACAGGTTATGAACAGAACATCTTCTTCTTCTTCAGCGTTCCAGAAATTCTGGTGACGTGTGAGCTCGTTTGCCCATTTGGGTTCCCCACACTATACTCTGAGAGCATAGTCAGCTTCACTCCGCTTTCGTTGAGTAGGCATGCTGGGTATTTTCGTGTTTCCATAACCCACCGAACTCCGACATGGTTTACAGGATCTTTTCCGTGCGCACTTGGTCTTGTGCTTGCGTGTACACACGAAGGGGATTAAGTCACTAAGCAGGTCTGCACATAAGTTGACCTGGGAGATCGGAAAAATCTCCACTCTTAACCCACCAGGCGGCAAAGACCGGGATTCGAACTCACGACCTCCCGATTAGGAGGCTGACGTCTTACCACTGCGCGCCACTTCACCCGTCACAGAACATCTAAAGAAGCAAGATCTTAAAAAGGAGGAAGTCTGAAATGAATGGGTCTGAAAGGGGGGTTCCACTGTGGAAAAGTACCTGTCAGTTTACCTGTATGTATTAGGACCGGGTGGCCGAGTGGTAACGCACTTGCGCTCGGAAGCGAGAGGTTGCGAGTTCGACCCTGGGTCAGGGCGTTAGCAATTTTCTCCCCCCTTTCCTAACCTAGGTGGTGGGTTCAAGTGCTAGTCTTTCGGATGAGACGAAAAACCGAGGTCCCTTCCGTGTACACTACATTGGGGTGTGCACGTTAAAGATCCCACGATTGACAAAAGGGTCTTTCCTGGCAAAATTGTATAGGCATAGATAAAAATGTCCACCAAAATACCCGTGTGACTTGGAATAATAGGCCGTGAAAAGTAGGATATGCGCCGAAATGGCTGCGATCTGCTGGCCGATGTGAATGCGTGATGTATTGTGTAAAAAAATTCCATCTCACACGGCATAAATAAATCCCTGCGCCTTGAATATGTGCGCGATATAAATTGCATAAAAATAAAAAAAATAAAAATCCCTGCGCTTAGAACTGTACCCACGGAATACGCGCAATATAAGCCTCATATTGATTGATTGAATAAGACCACCCCTGACATGCGGCACATACCAACTATCTACAAGTGCTTTGTGTGAACAGTAAAAAAAATTTTTTTCCTTTTTGCGAATTCATTTCATTAAACACAACAACAAAATTCATCAAATTCCAGCTGAGTAGAACGGCTTTCACAATTATCACTGGGCCTTTAAAGCCATGTTCCTCACCATATTACCCAGCATATCAGACACCACATGTTTGACTAGGTTTTTACATGGGAACAACAAGACTATACAGGATGGTAAAAAAACCTCCCTATTTTCTTTTTAATCACATTTTTGACTGCGAAAAAAAAAGAGATCAAAAAGGAAATATGGCGCTTTTTTTTAGACACCCCTTTTTACGTCCAGCTTCTTTTGGTGGAGATTCAAGTTACAGACACATGTGAAATTCATTAAGCAAAAAGGTTCCCACTATGCACTGCCACAGAACACAACCAGGTTATTAATGTGCGGTACAGTGTATAATTATGTTTAGGATGCCCTTCTTTTGTTTAATTGGAGCATCTATGATGTCTGACATTTTGGTTCTAACGGTAAGGAACGTATGTTAAGGCTCTAATAAGGACAGTTTGTCTTGTCAAAAGCCTCATGCATATTCCTTCCTCCCCATGCAAGACTTTCTTTTATTTGAATATCTGCCTTTATAGTACAAAAATCAAATAAAAAGGTCGCACTCTGCGCATAGCGACAAAAATCGCAATTTTACCAAGAAAACCTCACACTCTTTATGTGGAGAAAGACCCTGACTGTTCCAGTATGTTATGCATTTGAAAACATCTGAAATTGTATACTTGAATTCTACAGTTTGATCAGTTCTGTGTGTTTAAAAAGTTACCTTGATCATTCTGACATGCTCTTGCTCAAATCACATCCCAGACAATATTGTAGACTCCATTGATAGACGCTGTGGTGCATGGGAGAACTGCATGGAAGAATTGGGGTGGGGGTTTAGAGGCGGGGATAGAAGGATAGCTGGGAACCGGGGAAGGTGGGGTGGCTAACACAGTTTGATCATGTAATGACTGGTACAATGTTTAATATATCTAAAAAGGCAGCAACTCTGTAATGCATTATGTGAACCAACTTCTCCATAAACTAAATAAAGATCAGTAAAAGTTACCTCTTTCATTCTGGAATCTTTTTGGTCCCATCACAGCTCAGACGCAGACTCAATGGACAGATACTGTAATGATGAAAATAACACCAGCAATTTAAGGGAGAACAAGAATTATGCAGAGAGGAAAAACAGTAATGAGTAAGAACAACAGCAGCAGCAGACTCAATACACTTACTCTACATAACACTCTCACTGAATGACTGATTCAGTAACTAAATCCCAGTGAAGTGCAAGTGATCAAAATTACTTATGTAAAAACAGACAAATAGAGAGAGAGAGAGAGAGAGAGAGACAGAGAGAGAGACAGACAGACACAGACAGACAGACAGACAGGCAGAGACAATGCGAATGTGTGTGTGTGTGTGTGTGTGTGTGTGTGTGTACATGGGAAATGCAGTGCCATTGAAAACAAACACTTGCTTCATTTAAATATCAACAGTTATACAACATAAGAGGCACTAAAAAAGTTGTACATGAAAATAAATGTTGCTCTTGCTGATGGAAAAAGAGCAGGGGGAGAGGGTCGATGTTGCTTTCACTTGCAGATAATTATGCACTAACATCCAGCTGTTTTTCTGGGTGTACTGTAACCCTGTAATGTTTAAGCAGAAATGTTTGTGGATCACGTTATGCTTCTGCTTTTAGATCAGTTTGAGTATTTGCAATATTACCTGGATCATTGCGGCATCCTCTTGATCACATCACATTTGAGACTTTGACCTATATAGACTCCATGGGCAGACGCTGAAGTTATTACAAGGGCATTCTGAAAAATGACAATACAAAATTTATGCAGAGATGTAGAACTTTACATTACACTTACAGAAGCAACAACCAGAGAGCTGATTTATACAGGTAGAGAGAGAGAGAAAGAGAAGTATAAGTAAAAGAAAAAAGAGAGCATAGAAAGAGAGAGGGGGTGGGGGATGGGGCAAAGGGAGTGTGTAATGTGACGTGAGGAAGGGGAAGAGCAATGGAAAATGAAACTCTCAGTACTTTTAATTTATATTAACAGTTATGGAATTATTTGAGCACTCCCCATAACCACAAACAAGGTACAGACGGCAACATATGTTGCACGGAAGGGTGGAGGTAGTTGGACTGGAGAGTGTTGTTATGGGTTTAGGGTGGAGCTGGGGCGGAGTGTGTATGTAACTTGATAATAATAAGCATGATCAGTTAGTGCTAACAACTATCTTGATCTTCACAGACATAAATTGCACAATGATTTCACCACCATGTACCTTTATTTTTGCCCTTGAGTTAGGTGGAAGACAATGTTGAGTGGTGAACGCAAGTTGTATTGATCACTGGGTCATCCTGCGGTCCGGGCCATTGATCTGCACATTGCACCAGCACAAACAAACACAATGTTATGATCTCAATCAGCCTGCATGGTCAATCATGAATCTAAGAACACAAACACTGTCCAGATCTAATTGAAAACGAGATCATAAATTCAATGAAAATCTAGCAGTCAACGAAGCAGATAGATCTGTCCTTGCGATTGTTGTTGCAAGCAGATAAATGTGTGAACTTCCTTATCTCAACGTTATCATTCAACATATTGATATTTTGCCTGATGGATGTTGTGCCGATGAGATAAACAAACAATCAAAATCAAAGTCATAAACTTTTGAAGAAAAAAATTAAACAAATTGAGCAGAAAGAATCTAGCTTACTGCTGTGCTGATTTCGACAAAATCAATGCGTTTACATGCCGAAGTCATTCCTGCTTTTATTCATATCATACTAGATGATCCTAATGCACAACAATACGAAAACGAGCTCAGCGAAATGAGTAACACTGCCTCACCTGCACTAACACAATGCTGCAGAAGCGAAGGTCGTCTACGACTGGAAATTTCGAAGTCGAACAGCGGCGTTTTTTCACTCTCAGCGGTTGTCTTGCTCGGAAAAGTGAAAAGCTTAACTTGAAATCGAACGGAAGTCACCATTCTACCTTTTCGTTCAAGCGTTGTTTTTATAAAATCTCAGAAAATGTAATTTTGACTTGGGTGATTTCGTCCGCCATTGAGATTCAGTTTTTCAATAATTTGTCTTCCTCCTTGGCAGAAGAGTCAAAGGTTCGGCCCGATCTTCAAGGTTCCCAAGACATGACTTGCAAACCCCGAACCTAGTTCGCCGAACCTCCCAAACCTAGTTCGAAAACTCAGGTTCGTCTGGTTAAGAACCAAGACAAGTTCGCCGAACCAGTCTTGAGGTTCGCCGAACCCCACGAACCTAGTTCGCGAACCAAAGGTTCGTCTGGTTAAGAACAGCCTTTACAGTTAAAATAATTATACTTACAGTTGCACTTTATCACTATCAGTATCACTATCAGTATCAATTAATTTATACAAGTTTAAAACGTATCAATATCAATAAAACTAAACCTCGCAGCAAACTGGACCAAATCTTCCACTTATTCCTTGAGGCACTAGACTATATATTATATAAATATATATTGCCCCTTCAACTTCAAGATACATCAAAATCCCTTTTTTCAACACCTGTCCTTTTGTGCAGTGCAGTGGCTTCCAAAGTATCCCTATTGGTTTGTGTCTTTTCCAACCTGTTGAGCTGAGTTAAAGTGTTGACTCATGAGTCACCTACTCCTAGGCTTGTGCAGCATCCAATATGCATGCATGACAAGGCAAAAATCAGATGCATAACTGATGACTACAGGGTTCATACAGACACCTGACAGTGAAATTCAAGGAGTATTCAAGGAGTTTTCAAGGAGTATTCAAGGAGTTCAAGGAGGTCAAATTGCATAGGTGTTCACGTGGAAAAACTTTCATCAACCATGCATTCAAAGCTCAAACCAGAAACGTAAAGTAAAACAAAAACATTTATTTACTTTTTTAAATTAAAAAATTTTTAAAAGCACTTTCCACCCGGCATGACTACGATTTTCGACCGGCGATGGCTTGAAACGCTGTCACAATGAATCGACACTCTGCTTCTTCAGAAATGGCGCTAAAAGCTACCCGGATGAAGGGGAAGTAATCGGTTTCAACTTCCCTTCGCACGATGGCAGACGACACACGACTTGCACACAACACGCACACAATCGATATAAATTGCTGAAAAACTTTAATATTAACATTTTTTTTTTTTTGCCTGCACTTCAGAATTCAAGGAGGTTCAAGGAGGTTAAACACAAGAATGACCATTTTCTCCAAATTCAAGGAGATTCAAGGTCCTTGAAAAGGGGGGTTGAAAATTCAAGGAGATTCAAGGAGATTCAAGGAGCGTATGAACCCTGTGACTATAATCATGCGTAAAAACACTCTGGCGTCAGAAAAGACTTCTTCTTACAAAGAACTGATATCAACACTAACAGTTCATCTGGTGAGATGAGGCAAGTTCAAGTTGTTTGATTTCTCCTATTAATAATATTCAATCCTTGGCTTTAAATTGTAATAACTGAATCAGTAAAGCACAAGCAGGCATTCCACAAATCTTGAAGAATCATATAATACAACTGAAAAACTTGCAGAAGCATGCCCTTGAAACACACAAACAGTCTAAGCTTTTTAGTCGTGCATCTGAATGATTAGAGAAACTGTAGTGTGAGGCTCAAGAAGCATAAGTCATGGCACAATCGGCATTCAATGATTCATTTTGTTTCTTTTCTTTGACTAGTTCTATTTCACTGCAGCCGTCGTGCAAACGTTGTTACCTGACTCTACATGTTAGCTGCACTGTCTCCGGTTACTGTTACGAGCAAGGCATCGCCTCATCCTTGTTCGGGCCTACAAGTATATTGTAGGGATACACCGAAAAAAGTTGTGCTTCATCTCTTACCCGACGGCGAGTCGAGAAAAGGGCTTTTTCGGGTATTGTATCTGCTTTTCCCAGGCGTCCACCATTTGTTGCTCTATTGCGTTCAAGTCTGCTTCTTTTCTCAGAACGTCAGGTTGCCATCTCAGGTAGAGGTAAGCGATCACAACTGTTGTAATGCCAAAACAAAAAGTTTTCGTCGCAGCCCCCATGCCTAATGTTTACGTGGGCCCAAAACCGCAAGTCGGCATCCGCACCACGCACCACAGCGGAAGCTGTTGCGCGCAAAGATACACCCTTTTCAAGCGATCAATACAATCTAATTGTACAACAGAATCGCATGAAACTTTTCAAGGGTCATAAGATGAAAACATTATACACATATAAAGTCTAAAATAAAAAAGTTTGTTTGCTATTTCCATGTCAAGTATTATTACGCTAGTTCCGTCGTTTGAAGGTCAAGGTTAGGAGTAGGACAAACATGGCGAAGGTAAACGATGGGGACAAGATGGAACTCCACGTTTGGAAAGGAGACTGGGGCCTGCCATCTATCGATCCCAACTCACTGTCAGTGCTGGTAAGTCACAAGCTTACTGCTGATCAGTCGGTATATGCTCATTAGTATTACATTAACGTTAGTGTTATCTTTATGAAAACCGGCCAGTTCTGGATGGTAAGAAAATGTCACTGTCAACTTTCACTTTTAGATCTATTGTTTAGAGAACGCTTTATCATATTAGTTTATGTTTCAGTGCTTCGATTGTTGGTCATTCGAGTCATACTTAGCCTTCAAGCATTTTGATGGTGAAACGTATAGCCTACATATTTCAAGAGAGGAAATTGAACTTGAAGTATGTTGTTTTATGTTGTACTTGTAATGTAATCTTGAAAAGTTCAATTTTGTTTGGATACATGTAAAAAGAGCATCTTGTAAATTTCAGGCCTACTGCAAGTTCTCGGGTGTACCAGTGGATGTTAAGGTGACAGGAAACCCATACAGATCACCAACAGGTCTGTTTCCCATTTTGTTGTTGTTGTTGTTGTTGTTGTAATGCATGTTTGATGGTGTATGCTTTTAATTAAGCGTTGTTGACTATGAATGTAGATGTAAATGCTTGTATAACTGTGTTTTAAATTTAAATGTGTCAAGCGCAAAGAGCATAATTGTAAAGTTATGATGTTGCACTATATAAATGCTCATTTATTATTATTATTATTATTATTAATGAATATTAATATCTTGATTGAATTGCATTTAATTTGAAAACTTTTGCATGCTGTTTTTTGTTGTTGATTTGTTTTGCTAATAGTTATTAGTGCAGGCTTATGATCTTGGAATCCTCTATTAAACCTTTCATGTTATTGTTTCAAAGCCATTTGAAGTCAGAATTGAACACTAATGATTTAAGGCATATAGTCATGTAAAAAATACACAATAAGTGAATAACAGTTAGCCCCATGTGAGATTCACGGTCACTCTTTTTATAGTATTAGTATGTGACGTCACTTCCATGCTGTTAATTCGGGACTGTGCCCATTTTCACATACATCGTGATCATGTGATAAGATTTAAAGCACACAAAAAGATATATCTGGTCATGGCTCAGAAAAGGTGTCCAATTTGTGGGACACTTGAGTCACAAATACAAACTCTTGGATTACTTTCCATTTTGGGGTCCAGCAAAACTGTTTATGTGTTTAGTTGTGTCTGGGCAGTAACAATGTATTTTCATCAATTACTGCGGAATGAATTGCATTTTAAATTTTAACTGGAGTGTGTTACATAACACCGTGTCACACATTGTTTTCTAATATACAGTTAACAGTAAACCTATTACACAATAAAAGTTAACTGCATTAGTTAGTATCTACCTTGATCTTCATTTGTGAAAAGTGGCATTCCCCGACAGCAATAATCTGCATATCTAGGTACCCTAGGAATGTGTGTATGTTACATGAACACCAATAAACAAAACAACGATCAAACAAGTACTCAAAGAACTGAAAAGATTACTGTTTCAGCAGTCAATCAATTCTTAGTTCCACACACTTCATACGGACAGTCTGCAAAAAAAATCAAATCAGAACAAGATGTGAAAATGTATTCAAACAAAAATCAACTTTCTGTGTCTCACAACACAGACATTCAAAACTGCTAAATTCCTATTTATTTTACACACACAACCTTAGAAATACATGTAATGGGAAGAGAAACAAGTACATAATAGTAAAGAGTTGAAATGCATCAATGATACCGGACCCGTTATTCCCATTATCAGTTATCTGTCAAGTCATTCCTAAAAGTTTCCAATGAGTGTGTTACATTTCACCAAAAAAATCAAACTTAAGGACACTGTCAAGATATTCACATGAAAAATGCATGCAAAAGAATGAAAAATGAAAGAGCAAAACCATAACAACCTAACAATGATGTCTTATGACTTCTACCATGCTCCAATTCACAATACAGAGAAGATTTTCTCACTTTTGACACTGAGTGTGTTACATTTCACCAAAAAAGTCTTACTTCACATTATTTTGTAAGGTATAAAGCATATATCCATCCACTTGGTAATGAAAACAATACACTGTACAAAAAAACTTGATAAACCCAACAAAAAAATCTTAGGTTGAAGGCGGATTTTGAAGTTATCAAGAAAAATGCTGTTTATTCGCCAATGAGTGTGTTACAAAACACTGTCATAACATGAACAAAACGTTGTTCATATTCAGTGCATTCAGTTAATTGTGAAATTAATTATAGGAATGACACCATGGAAATGCAGGAATGCTACACAACTATTGAAACTATTGTTGACACATTCCGACAGCAATAATCTGCATATCTAGGTACCCTAGGCAAGTGTGTGTGTTACATGAACACCAATAAACAAAACAACGATCAAACAAGTACTCAAAGAACTGAAAATTACCAATCCTTCAAAGTAAATTGTAACAAGAAGGGCAAAGCCCATACGACTCACATGCTTGACCTTGACCTTTACATGACCTTGACCTTCAGGGTCAAGGTCAAATAACTAAACCTAGCAATGACATCATACACTAAGAACTGCTTTACACATTTTTCCTACCAAAATACATGTGACCTTGTCCCAAGGTCAAGGTCATCCAAGGTCATGCAACACAAAGCTGTTAATTCAAGACATAGGAAGTACAATGGTGCTTATTGGCTCTTTCTACCATGAGATATGGTCACTTTTAGTGGTTCACTACCTTATTTTGGTCACATTTCATAAGGGTCAAAGTGACCTTGACCTTGATCATATGTGACCAAATGTGTCTCATGAGGAAAGCATAACATGTGCTTTTAAGTTTGAAACAGTTATCTTCCATAGTTCAGGGTCAAGGTCACTTCAAAATATGTATACAATCCAACTTTGAAGAGCTCCTGTGACCTTGACCTTGAGGCAAGGTAAACCAAACTGGTATCAAAAGATGGGGCTTACTTTGCCCTTAGATGAGGTATTGAATCTCAAAAACTTCAGAGAAAATGGGAAAAATGAGAAAAATAGCTGTTTTTTAGACAACATTTATGGCCCCTGCGACCTTGACCTTGAAGCAAGGTCAAGATGCTATGTATGTTTTTTGGGGCCTTGTCATCATACACCATCTTGCCAAATTTGGTACTGATAGACTGAATAGTGTCCAAGAAATATCCAACGTTAAAGTTTTACGGACGGACGGACGGACGACTCGGGTGAGTACATAGACTCACTTTTGCTTCGCATGTGAGTCAAAAAAACACTCTAATTCAAAACAATAAACGCAGACATCCTTTTCTGTTTACTTGATTCATTCCTTACTTTGTTCCAGCAAGATTTAAATAATTTTCAAGATAACTGTACAAACTATTGGAGTGTGTTACCTCTCACGATGTGCGAGTGGTGTGAGTAACACACTCAACACTGTTCCTAAAAAAACCCACTCTAATTCAAAACAATAAACGCAGACATCATTTTCTGTTTACTTGATTCATTCCTTACTTTGTTCCAGCAAGATTTAATTAATTTTCAAGATAACTCTACAAACGATTGGAGTGTGTTACCTCTCACGATGTGCGAGTGGTGTGAGTAACACACTCAACACTGTTCCTAAAAAAAACCACCTCTAATTCAAAACAATAAAGGCAGACATCATTTTCTGTTTACTTGATTCATTCCTTACTTTGTTCCAGCAAGATTTAAATAATTTTCAAGATAACTCTACAAACGATTGGAGTGTGTTACCTCTCACGATGTGCGAGTGGTGTGAGTAACACACTCAACACTGTTCCTAAAAAAACCACCTCTAATTCAAAACAATAAAGGCAGACATCATTTTCTGTTTACTTGATTCATTCCTTACTTTGTTCCAGCAAGATTTAAATAATTTTCAAGATAACTCTCCAAACGATTGGAGTGTGTTACCTCTCACGATGTGCGAGTGGTGTGAGTAACGCACTCAATGTAAAAAAACATATATTTCTTTTTCCTGTAATTTATTTCATTAAATTGGCATGAAAACAAAGCACAAGGTGAACTGTATGGAAAGACTATAGAAAAGGCCAGAAAAAACACATGCAATGACATGAACGCTGAATAACTTGGGAAATTGGTTGAATCGTCTCAAACATATGTCTTTAAAAATCAAAATAAAGAAAAATCTTTGTCCTAAAAAATGCAAATTTTATCAAAACAAATCACAATAACACTTCTAACTTTCAGATGAAAAAAAAAGGAAGTAAGTTGTTATTTAGTGAAAATAACAGTGTTTCAAACTGCAGGTGAGTACGTTACATACAACGAAAAAGCAGTGGTTTTTATCTTGGCCGTTTACGTCCATCTCCTCCATGCCACACTGAGTTCTGAGTTCGAGACAGTCAATGCAACTTTGTAGCAGACGATAGAACAGTTGTTTCCATCGTTGGAAGTCAGGAACATGTCGATAAACAACTTTGATTTACGTTGTTACTTTTCGCGGTAACACGAAAGTACACAACAACGAACTTAAGACTTATTTTCATTGCTTTGTCTTCTGTGTTTGTGCATATTTTTTGTTTTAAGTAGTAGATTGTTCTTTCTTGTCCAAGTTTATCGCTTAGTTCAACGTCTGTCATCATTATTAAAAGCGCGGCAAAAGCTAAAACTGCCTACGTGACTCCAAACACGAAAAGTAACATACTCACCGTTGGATCTAAACTTGATCTCAGCCGACTGTTGGGGTGAGGTACAGGTTATCGTGCAGTATGTAAACAATAACTAACACCTTCTCTTTCCCTCTCCATCAAGTTCTTATCCAAGCAGTGTGTGTAGTACGCACAAATACGACGTTTGAACACCAAGTAAAAAAGTGTCCCAACTTCCGGCCCAAAAATCGACGTAAATTCACTCTACTATTGCGCCTTGCTCGAAAACAAAGTCATCAAACCTTTCGGTTTCTACCAGAATAGTAACTTTATTCAAATCTGCACCCCGTGTCAGTACTTTCAAAGGTAGAATAAACCACAACTGAGCGTGTGGGGCGTTTAAATGGGGTAAGGGTGGAGTTCGACGCCATTTCTGAGCCGTGACCATCTCTGAATCTGATGTGGATTATTAATTTATTTCTGTGAATGTTGGTCAATATTTTTTTCTCCTAGATTCAGTCATATAATAATTAATATATATATATACAGTGGAGTCCGGGTACAACGAATCTCAAGGGAGATGCATTTTAGTTCGTTATATCAGTAATTCGCTGTAGAGTTTTCAACCTCACGAGAGGGGTGACCACACCACCCCCTCCCCCATACACTCACACAGAGACACACAAACAACAGGATTGAGTCTATGCTAACCACTTCTTGTGGCTACTAAACAATAACAACAAACTCCTAATATTTCTTTAAACGTTCTGTAAAAAATGATTTGTATGAATGGTGACTGGTGTTGAAAAGAAGAGATAAAATAAATCCTCAAGGCAGTGACCGCACTCGCCATGCACTGACATACGAAAGCAGCCACACAAACACAGCACAGAGGCACATGTGCAGATGCTTTGCGAGAATAACCTTGAAAACCAGTTTGAATAAAAAGCAGCATAGAGCTGCATGTCATAATCAAGTTATTTATTTTCTTTTTGTCTGGCTTTATTGACTGCATGCCGATCTTGTGGCAGTGACTTTTCACTCTTCAGTCGGAAATACACTAAACACAACACCGCTCTCACTCTCCCTCGCTGCCTACCCTAAACTAAAGCCGTGACAACTTATGCTTGGAAACTGTGTGGAAGAGTGCACCTCTCTATTTCTCTCCAATGATCTTCCTGCTGACAGTGACACCAGACACCCCACTGAGTTTAGCCAGCTACCACGGCCCCCCTCTCTCTCTCTCCCTTCCCCCAGCCATATATGAAAGGAGAACCACCTCTCATAGCTAAAACTAGGTCAATGACCCCTGGGAAGAAGGTCGCTGAGTGTCTATAAATAAGGCCACCCATCTGCCCTGTGATCTCGTACCTGAAAATCGACCCTCGGGAAAATATGCAAGCTATCCAGGACTCGGAACGTAAGCTGTATATTTGTTTTTGTTTTGTTATTGTATAAAGTGAACAGGCTAACACTAACAGTAATTTTGTCTTTTGCAGGGGAGTTACCAAGTCTCAGACACAATGATGTATCAGAAACTGATGTTAACACTATTTTCACCTACCTTCGCAAGCAGGTGAATTTGACTGTCATTCTTTTACTGACTTACAGCTGGAGTTTTTAGTATTGAAAGTACAGTCCTGGGAATCGAAGAACAAAGGAAGGAGGACAGAAAGAATTAAATGGTATTCATTCTTATAAGTTATATGACTGTTTTGACCTACTTCAGATACATTACAATCCCAGTAAAAAAAAAAGATAAGAATTTCAGACCAACATCTATTTGCTGCGTTGTGACTGGTTTTACTTTCACTCGGTTTGGGTAAAACATTAAAAAGGACACTGTGATTGTGAAAAAGGCCCACTACCTTGATAACAATTGAATGTAGTGAGCAGAAAAGGGGAAACGGCCTTTGCGTCATAAAGGAATGCCTAATTTCTACTTAGTAAATCTTCCACATTTTTATTGTTTTTCTTTTTCTTGCAGAATTGGGGTTCTGATTTTGAATTGTCTGCAAAGCAGAGTGCTGATGTTCTAGCTTTCTCTGCTATGCTGGAAGAAAAACTTCTTCCTGCTTTGGTAAGTCTGTAAAGAAGACCAAAGTACCCTCTGTGTACCGGCACGGTTGGCCTAGTGGTAAGGCGTCCGCCCCGTGATCGGGAGGTCGTGGGTTCGAACCCCGGCTGGGTCATACCTAAGACTTTAAAATTGGCAATCTAGTGGCTGCTCCGCCTGGCGTCTGGCATTATGGGGTTAGTGCTAGGACTGGTTGGTCCGGTGTCAGAATAATGTGACTGGGTGAGACATGAAGCCTGTGCTGCGACTTCTGTCTTGTGTGTGGTGCACGTTATATGTCAAAGCAGCACCGCCCTGATATGGCCCTTCGTGGTCGGCTGGGCGTTAAGCAAACAAACAAACAAACAAACCTTCTGTGTGCAAGTACTTTAGTGTGTCACTGTGTTTGTCAGAGTGTTTTTGTGTGTTTTTCATAAAATGTTTTTTTTAACGTTCATTCCTATCAAGTACAGTATCATTACTTCTCTAAAAATGTAATTATGAGGTTGCATAAATGGCACAACACAGTATGTACACCTTCTAATTGTGCATGTTGCCACAATCACAGTAACAGGAATATTGAATGGTCAAATAACAGATTGGAAGAGTGTCAAAACTTTAGAATTACATTATACACACATTTAATGGAACAAAGCACATAAAAAAACAGAAACCATACAATTAAACAATGTCCTCTTTAAATGATATGCATGTCTTTAGAGTACAGTACTGAGACATCCTGCTTGCTGGCTCGCGCGCAGAGAAATTTGTCCCCTCTTTATCTTCGCTCTCGCTTGCTGCAAAATCCCTCACGCGGAGGGGTTTTTAGACAGGCCAAGCACTGGTTTTCCCTTGACTGAGTAAGACATTGTGTGTTTGATCTTCTGCAGCTTCACCTTTGGTGGATTGACGGGAAGACCTACGTTGATTTCACACGCCCATGGTACAACAAGATCATGCCTTTCCCTCTCAACTTCTTCCTGCCCGGCCGCAAGCAGAAGGCAGCATCATTGCGGGTGTTTTTGACCAAAGGGGGAGAGAATATAAACAACAGTGATGTGGAGGCAAAGGTTGGCTACTTCTGCTTGTTTGTGTGTGTGTATGTGTGTGAGAGAGGTATTTCAAAAGTGCACCTATTTCTACAATCTGTGGTTGTAATTTTTGTGTTCATTACTTGGTCTACCAAAGTGTGCATATCGCCATCAGTACCACCTGACCACTGATGAGACACAATAGTGTCAAAACACGTGTCTGGTCTAGGTACAAAAACAATGGTCCTCCTCAGGACTAGATTACCTTGTGATACGTCCCCCCTAAAGCGACTTTGCTTTGTAAACCTCGGTCCCCCCTGAGGAGGGTCTGATGCTCACAATAGGCTGTCTGTGAAGGGATACTTGTTTCTCTCTCTTTCTCTGCTAAGAGATTTTAACAAATCTCGGAAGAAAGTCTCTGCTGACTTTCAATTGTTTCTTTCACAATTTCTGATGTTTTATAATGTGGTCACCGTGAAAGTTGCATCGCCTTTAAAGCGATCGAATTGAACAAGTCTTGCAGAAAACTTCTTCTTTACCAAGTCCTGTGTTGAACAGCAGTGAAAAGTTGACCGCTTTTCCTGTTTAACCTTTTCAAAATTAGATCTAACTTGTTCGCGTATCCATTTCTGGATCTGCAGGCTGGTACAGAGTTACCTCCCTTTAGGCTTTTTCAAATTTCCCTTGTTTAAAAAGGTCCTTGTCTACATTTTTATACCGAAATCGCCATTTGACCATTAAAATGCAGAGTCTATTATCTACAATTATCAACAATACACCCCCTTTCGATCAGGAAAGACGAAGCCAGTGTAGCCGTTTGAACATTCATTGTAGTATTCCAGCGTAGTACTCGTAGTAGGATATCCTTATTTGGAAAATGCCAAGCGCAAAACTCCTCTCAAATCCCGTGCATTTCGTGCGTTTAAAAAAAAGCGTGGACAGCGCTCCAGTGTTAAACTGTTGCTGCACTTGTTTGGGCGTGGCTATAAGCATAGTGACATGAATTTGATTGGTCAGTATTTTTAGGCAAAGCACATGTTCTCAGCAAACAGAAAACAAAATATTGGAAGCGTGAGTCACGCTACCCAAAAATAAAATCTTTTTTTACATATATTTTTTTTTCTATAACTTTTTTCCCCATGGTTCATTCTTCATCTGGCATAACTTTTTAGCGAAATCTAACCATAAGATTATTGAAAAAAAACAAAAATGTAGACGACCACCTTTAACCTAATTTCTTGGTTAAAACTTGTCTAAATTTCTAAATTCTTTCTTAATAAATATCAATTCCACACTTTGGCCTTAAATCAAAGTATTTCCCTTCACAGATATACCCTTGGGGTTGTCAGATGAGGGTAGTCTCCCATGCCAACAGAAGCTACCATTCAGAGAGTGGTTTGCTTCTTAGTTGGATACCATGGATTGACAACTCTCGCCATCAGTACCACCTGACCACTGATGAGACACAATAGTGTCAAAACACGTGTCTGGTCTAGGTACAAAAACAATGGTCCTCCTCAGGACTAGATTACCTTGTGATACGTCCCCCCTAAAGGGACTTTACTTTGTAAATCTCGGTCCCCCTTGAGGAGGGTCTGATGCTCCCAATAGGCTGTCTGTGAAGGGATACTTGTTTCTCTCTCTTTCTCTGCTAAGAGATTTTAACAAATCTCGGAAGAAAGTCTCTGCTGACTTTCAATTGTTTCTTTCACAATTTCTGATGTTTTATATATATATATATTTACAACAAAAGGGTGAAAAAACATCTACACTCTTGAGATTTTTGTTCACATCCTGCAGTTGTGTTTCAGATCTACAAGGAAGCCAAGGAATGCCTGAACCTGTTGTCATACAAACTGGCTGACAAGGAATACATGTTTGGACAGCAGTATGTACATAGTTCATTTACTTGTGTGCATGACTGTGTGTGCAAGCACTTTGATGCTAAATTGCGAATAAATACTGACACAGTTTTTGTCACTTTTGTCTAAAAACATTCCTCATTGGAATGCCGAGAATTGATTATACAGTATGTGTAATTAGTATGGTTTCATCACCACCTTTTGTCAATGTGCCTATCACCGTTTGCTTTAAAAGTAGGTTGGCTCAATTTTGTGTGTGTGATAATTGTTTCCATAAGCTGGGCGAGGGTATGATTTGCACTTCTTTAAATCAAAAACTTTATCACGTAAGGTTGGCAGCCCATCAGGTGCTGTCTTACAGCTTAAGTCCTTGCTGAAGCTAGTCTATTAAATACACAAACGTAAGAATGTCACAATGGTCACCCAGTAGTGCAGCATTTGCTTACCCTGACTTCTGTATAAAGGGATGGCCAAATCGTCCGCCCGATTGCCAGGGGCGAGAAACCGTCTGGCAACTCACCTGGCTGGCCAGAGAAAATTCTGGTCTAATGCCACATTTGTGGTTGTAACATCGAGTTTCAAAGCCATAAACACTGCAGATGCAGCAACTGGGATATGTACCTGGCCAGCAACATTTCTGGCGGGCTAGTGACTTTCTTAAAGTTACTCGCCTGGCTGTCGAGTTCAAATTTTGAGATTTGGCGATCCCTGTGTATATATATATCCAACAATTGCTACACATGAACTAATCCTCACATGCTCTGTGCAGACCTTCTTCCTTGGATGCCTTGGTGTTTGGTTACCTTGCCCCCATCTTGAAAGCACCGTTGCCAAGCAACCAGCTGCAGAATCACCTGCGGCAGTGTGACAACCTGTGCAACCTGGTCAACAAAATACTGCTGCGCTTCTTCCCTCTCAGCAAAGCAGGTGAGCTCACTGGAACAGTTTTAAAAGGGACTTGCAGACCAAGCAAACTTTAACTATCAGTAATAAAATAGTACCTTACAGTTACAAGTATTTTCTGGTGTGTGTGTGTCTTTTTATGCTTTATCGATAACTTTTGTGGTTTGGCCTCATTTGTTGTTTTTTTGCTCCCAATGGTACTATAAAGAGTTTGTTTGTGTGCTTGTGTGTGTTTGTGTGTCTGTTCTTTATTACCGTATTTTCCGGGTTACAAGGCGCTACCGGGCATAAGGCGCACCCCCTTCTTTTTAAACAAAATTGTAATCCAGTCACCCATTGGGCGCAGGGGGCCGATAGGGCGCACCAAAATTAAAAAAGTATACCGGTAACAAACGGTCGAAGAATGAAAATAAGCCTCACATCAAAGGAAGAATACAGAGTGGAAATATGTGTGCTCTGTGTGTGGACCTTCTTCCCAGGGGTCAATGACCCAGTGTTTGCTATGAGAGGTGGTTCCCCTGTCATAGATCTGAGAGAGGAAACACTTCCTGCACCGGGGTCAGTGACCGAGTTTAACCTATGGGGTGGTCTCTTTGATGTCTTGAGAGGAAACTTGACCAGGGTAGTACCTAGTAGCTGAAACATGCATTATCACAAGTTGTTTGACTGGTACTCAGGCGGTCTCTTTGATTTTTTTCGTATTTATACACGGATTAGGCGCTTCGTTATACAAGACGCAGGGGTCAAACTCGAGGAAAAAAGTCGCGCCTAATGACCCGGAAAGTAAGGTACTGTTTGCTCTAGTAATTAACATTCTCTCCTAAATCCACAGAAATTGAAGAGAAACAAAAGAAGGAAGAAGAGGCCAGGAAGGCTGGGGTAACACCAGAGGACACAGAGTTTCCTCACAAGCGTCGCAACATGGTCCTAGCCGCTATCTTTGCCGGGACTGCCATGGTTGGATACGCTTTCATGAGCGGACTGATCCAGTTACGCATGGCAGATTTCCAGCAACAGGAGGAGTTCCCAGGCCAGCAGAAGAATACCAACAACTCTGCCGATTCCAGCAACTCACCCAAACCACCAGACTTCTCAGCGTCTGGGTTTGATCCAATGTTTGAAGAGAGGAGTAATGAGGGAGAATAGAACACCTGTGTTACTGTGACAGTGCAAGCAAGCAGCTGTGATGATGAAGATCCTGCTGGAAGTGGAAGCTGCAGTTTCTGTGTTGATATACTGTAAAACAGGGTCCTATTTGTTTCAATTACCGGGATGAAAAAAAGTGTTTGAGATCTCAGGAAAAATTGTGATCCTGAAAGGGAGTGCTTGAAATTGGTTAAGTGTTGGCTATAATTTGAAGCAACCATTTTTTTTACTTCTGACTTGTGTGTGTTCTTTTGAATGGGGAAGATAAGCTAGTTGAATGTGAAGAGTGCCAGTAACGTAAGTTCCAACCCGCAGGTGGGAACAGAGATATTTCTTGCATTGTGGTTGACTTGAGTTGTATTTGTAATATATACAACTTGCAGTTGCAATAAATAATATGTGTTAGGGAAGGAGTAGAGGTTTGTTTTGGGGTTCATTTCTGTATTTTCTTTTGAAACATGAAGAACTGTGAATGTGGGAGTGGAACATTATTTTGATCCATACGTACTGTGTGGTTTTAGGAAAGATGAGAACAAAGAGCTTGACAGGAACAATTTTGGCAGAAAAGATTCTGGTTGCTGTACACTACTTGAAGGTCCAATGAACTGCATTTAGTATGGTGTTGACGGGCGCTGTGGCAGGGTGGTAAGACGTCGGCCTCTTAATCGGAAGGTCGAGGGTTCGAATCCCGGCCGCGGCAGCCTGGTGGGTTAAGTGTGGAGATTTTTCCGATCTCCCAGGTCAACTTATGTGCAGACCTGCTAGTGGCTTATCCCCCTTTGTGTGTACACGCAAGCACAAGACCAAGTGCGCACGGAAAAGATCCTGTAATCCATGTCAGTCAGAGTTCGGTGGGTTATAGAAACACGAAAATACCCAGCATGCTTCCTCCGAAAGCGGCGTATGGCTGCCTAAATGGCGGGAAAAAACGGTCATACACGTAAAATTCCACTCGTGAAAAAACACGAGTGTACATGGGAGTTTCAGCCCACGAACGCAGAAGAAGAAAGAAGAAGTATGGTGTTGAACTCCCTCCAATGAGTGTATTTTCTGTTTGTACTTGTTATGTCCAACAATAATTTACTTTGTGTTCAAATCCGCTGTAGCTGACCAGTGAATGGCCAAGATTGAGAACATTTGGTTTGTATCCTGTATCGAAGAATATCTGGTCTGGAGCAAAATCAAAATGTGTCGCCTTTTCTGCAGTGCATTTTGATTCTATTTTGGCTTTTATAGTTTTGCTTGTTACGTTTATCAGAGGTTTGTGGTGTGGTTCAGTAGTTATAGATCTGAGATGCAACGTTTCAGACCTGTTTACCCTTACGATTTTGGCGTAATTTATTACGATTTTCTGAAAAAAATACGCCATTCCGCTATCCGTGTCAAGACTACGATTTTCATAAATAAAAAAAATGTAAAAAAAAAATAAAAAATAAAAAAAAATTTAATTTTTTTTTTTATCTATTCACATGTTTGGCATTGTTTTTTTCAATGGCAAAATGGGGTGAAAAAGCACAGGACTGACCAGAGATCATGTCTGTCTGATGAGACGCTGGAGAGCCTTATTCTAGTGGTGAAGTCTCGCCCTCACTCATTCGGCAAGCGCAAGTACAGTAGAGAAGCGCTTGACACACTGAAAAAGGCCTACTACGAGCAAAAGAAAAAGCATCAGTGATGCATGTGCTTTTGATGTGATCTTCTTTGAAATTATGATGACTACAAAAACTGCCTGATGTGTGAATGATGGATATATGTGCATGATTGCGTTTCGCAGACACAGTTGTCATGTGCGTTGTAATTGGCGACGAATGCTGGATGATTACTATTTTTGTGCCAGGATTACTATTTTTGGCGCTGAGCATTACTCCAAAACACTTATGGGGGTAAACAGGTCTGAACGTTTGCATCACTATTTATCAGGGATTTTGTGAAAGGAGACCATGTTTTAGAGTATATATTTACAATAAATCTGTCTCTGGAAAATATTTCAGAAACTTTTGTTTGCAGAACATGGCTGTGGAGATAATATTGAAACATAAACAACTTCAGTGGGTGTATGCCACTGATTAAGAACAAGAATGAGCCAGCTGAAACAAAACCACTGAAGTTGGTGGAGTAGATATGTTTTTACTGTTTTTATTGTATCCATCTTATGCCCGTAGCAATTTGGGGAAAATGTGCTGCAATATTTGTTGGAATGATCATAGTTATTTGAGTGACCCCGTTCGGTGGGAGGTTTCAGAAAATCTTATGCTGAAGACACACTGTATGGAGGCAATTGTATGCAGGTGTGTAGTTTAGTGTTGGGGTGACGGTATGGTAGGTAAAAATCAGCATTTTAGTTTATCACAAAACAGATCATGTCGCAGTGTATTTTGTGTTCAAGTCTTCCACATTGTAGCATATTTTTTGGTGTTTTCTTACATGCCATTGGTGGTAAAATATTTCTTGTCAAATCAGTTTACTGTTTACTTTTATTTCCTACCATCCTCGTGTCTTACGTACATAGATGCATTGCTCAGCTTTGTCCATAACTTCATACATAATTCATACTGACATAACTAAAATGTATTGGTTTTTCCTACTTTCGCAGCAAGCACAGGTTTTGCTTTTTCGATGGAAAAATGAAGGTTGTGGATAGCTAAAAACTGATAAAAGGAGGGACATGAGAATCTCTTTTTCTTTTTTTCCCCAGCGGCTTGCCTTTCTAGCCTAACAGATTTGTTCTATGAATTACAGTCCCGCTTTACTTACTGATAGATGTTTGCAAATAACAGTTCCGTTAACAATTTACTGTTCCGTTTGATTGCTCATAAAAACATTCTCTCTGATTTCAAAGCTGGATTCCAACAAACTTCTGTCTCCACTCCAGAGCAAAACAAAAACTGCATGGTATGTTTTTTCTCTTTTATTTCAAGGAATCTTGTTTTAAAGCTGTTCTGAAAATAAAGTAAAATGTTAAAAACACTTCGAATAACAGATCTCTGAAATGTAAATATGTATAAAGATATGTACATATATGACTGAAATAAATTTAAGTTCAAATATTATGATTGTCTTTTTTCAGTTTTCATTTTTATAGAAAAAGATGTCTTCATGTTATAAAACAGATGTGTGTGTGTGTGCGTGCCCATGTCTTCGTGCATATATTTGCATAAATATGGTGGATATAAAAATTGCCTTACGCTGGACGAATCTGACCTTGCTCGACCGAGATAAACAAAAATTGCTCTATCACATACCTATTCAGCAAAACATAATTGAAACGCAGTCCTTTGTATTTTTAGCGCTCCTTTCAAAATTCAATCAGTGTTCTACAGCAGTAAATCACAGATTCAATACCCATTCCTCTTGTATTCTGGTATATATCAGCTTCATTTCTTCATTCAAAAAACAGTTCAGTGATCTAAGCTCATCAGTTGTAGGTGGTATTGGTATTTACTTCACATGTAGTTTTGAAAAGGATATTTCTTGCATAATGCATGCCAAGCACACACAAAAATGTCATAGGCCTTTAGCTGAAAGCACATACTCCTACATCAGCAAACGCTTAGCTATGATGCCTATTCTGCTGGGATCTACGCTGAAGTCAAAGTGTGCAGCATTCAACGCTTGACTGACAAACAGCGCCACTTTTTCTGACAGAGGTTCACTGAGGAGACTCCTCCTCCACAGTTCTATGTCCAGAGACACAAGCCTTGCCAGGGCAGGCAATACAGACACCGCAAAGTGCAGAAGGTGAGGCGGCCATATCTTGAAGGGTATGCGCTGAGGACCCACACGCTCCATGCAGACGCAGAAAGGAGTGGGGTTGATAATGTTGGCGTTGCGACAGGTGATGCACAGCACATGATGACAGGTGGGGTCTGTGTACAACTGGAGAACCTGTCTGCCGATCATCTGGTTCAGGTACCTGTGAAGATACCGCTGTACAGCTACTTCAAACGTTTTGGACGACTCGCGTTGCTGAGTTTTTTTCTGCGAGCCTGCTGACCCTGGGTTATCTTCGTTGACCATGAATGGAACTCCATCTAGGAAGCTTTTCAGTTTTCTACATTCGTCCGCAGGTAGTATCTTGGTCATTTTTTTGCTGATAGTTTGAGCGCTCTTTTCCAGGGCATCTTGCATCTTTGGCAGTAGTGCGTCTCGCTGCTGGACAAGCTTCAGGAGCCCACGGAATAAGAAGGCATTTGGACAATGCACAGAGATGTACTCTGTTCCCACATACTCAATGAACCGTGGGAACAAGTTTTCACAAACCTCCTTGATGTCGCTGAGTGTTGCTTCAGGCAAGAACTTGTACAGGCCCCAGGTGTCTCTCCAGCGAAAGGTAGAGTAGTCAATGATACCACTCCAGCCGATGAACAGTTTTGTGTCAAAGGTGAAGAAGAAGGAAGCTAGTGCCAAACCGCGCTGGCGGGACACAACTTCACACGTGTACTGTGGGTCACGCTCAGCCTGCCACTCAGCAGGAACGCCATTGTCCCAGGCATCGTCCAGGTCGCTCGGTGGGGACCCGCAGATGCTCAGGCTTTCAAAGTCATTTACAGTCAGGAGAAGAATCTCCGGATGGCACATAGCGACTTTGGTCAACATCCTCAGCACATGTTTTGAAATGATTATCAGACGCTTGCATTTCATAAAAGACAAGGGAGGCGGGTTGGGGCTTTTCAGAACGTCAGATATAAACATCCAGTATTTATACCCAAGCCCTTGGAGAATCCAGCTGTCTAGCAAGTGCTTGAAACACAGCAGATCATAACAGATAACTCCTGGGCGGACAACGCCCACCAGATTTGGTGCCGCTCTGTGAAGATACAGCTGGAACCACAAGTCCTGAATGGGTGCCACTGGGGCCGGCACTGAATCGTACGTGATATCTTTCTCACTGACCCTGAATCCAAGCAGAAGGCGGGTATGCATGTTGAGGAACTGGACATCGTTGATCACATCTGCAAAGGCCTCGTGTGCTGTGGCACAGGCGATGAGGCTCACCGTTGGTAAGTGCTGGACGATGTTGAGTAGCACATCCCGTGGCAAATGTTCAAGTGTGGCTTGTGTGGCGCAGCAGCTCTGAAAGGTTTGCTGCGACTCAGTTGAAGCTGTCATTGAATTCACTTCCTCTGAATCATCTTCAAGAGTTATTCCTCCTGCTTCATTTACCACCTTCCTTGAAGCATGCCCTTCCGACTGTTGTGCATGCTTCCTTTCATTGGGTTTGTTGAAGCTAATCCCAGAGGTAACTTCTGCTTGGTTTTGGACCTTGTTCTCAGACCCATTCAAAGTTACTCCACAACTGTCTCCATCCAAATTTTCAGCTTGGCTTTTGCTGCATGACTCCCCTAGTTGAGAGGATGTGACACGCTTGCTGTTTTGACAATACACAGAAGGTCTTATATCACCGTCTTCCAGAGAAGATTGATTCTTATCTTTGCTGATATCATTGGCAAGAGACTTGCTAGCAGATATTTGTGACACATCTTGACTTCTGTCCCACTCCCAGCTTTCTTGGAAGAAATTTGACTCGGAATCCAGCAGTTTGTAGTCTGAAGAATCTCCCTGAATTGCGCCCGTGCTGCTTACTTCTAGCAAAGACGTTTTTGTAGTCTCACTTGTGGGGACAATGACCGCACAGTTTTCTGGTTCTTTGTGTTTTTCCTTATGCTGATTCAAAGCAGGACAGCTGCTGGTGGAGGCGAAGCTGATCTTAGACTCATGTACCACTACTGTCGGGGAAGGTGATGTAAGGCTTGGGCTACTGCTCTTTTCTTCAGGCTGGTTCATCACTCTGCGTGTGTGGCGTCCATTGGAGGACCTTTGCAGCGCCCCCTGGTGAAAGCACCATACACATTAAAATGTACAGTATTGAAAACCTTTAAACAACTATTTTGTGTTACTCTCATTCTTGTAACTGCATGGTCTAACACTGAAGAGAAGCTGACCCAAATCTTTAAACTAAAAAGCATACAGTGTCCCGGTAAATCTACCCCTGAATCACAGTCTTCACCCGTTTTAATTGTTACAGCAAACTACTTCATCAATAATAATAACAAGTCGCGTAAGGCGAAAATACAACATTTAGTCAAGTAGCTGTCGAACTCACAGAATGAAACTGAACGCAATGCAACGCAGCAAGACCGTATACTCGTAGCATCGTCAGTCCACCGCTCATGGCAAAGGCAGTGAAATTGACAAGAAGAGCGGGGTAGTAGTTGCGCTGAGAAGGATAGCACGCTTTTCTGTACCTCTCTTCGTTTTAACTTTCTGAGCGTGTTTTCAATCCAAACATATCATATCTATATGTTTTTGGAATCAGGAACCGACAAGGAATAAGATGAAAGTGTTTTTAAATTGATTTCGACAATTTAATTTTGATAATAATTTTTATATATTTAATTTTCAGAGCTTGTTTTTAATCCAAATATAACATATTTATATGTTTTTGGAATCAGCAAATGATGGAGAATAAGATGAACGTAAATTTGGATAGTTTTATAAAAAAATTTTTTTTTTACAATTTTCAGATTTTTAATGACCAAAGTCATTTATTAAATTTTAAGCCACCAAGCTGAAATGCAATACCGAAGTCCCGGCTTCGTCGAACATTACTTGACCAAAATTTCAACCAATTTGGTTGAAAAATGAGGGCGTGACAGTGCCGCCTCAACTTTCACGAAAAGCCGGATATGACGTCATCAAAGACATTTATCAAAAAAATGAAAAAACGCATGGGGATATCATACCCAGGAACTCTCATGTCAAATTTCATAAAGATCGGTCCAGTAGTTTGGTCTGAATCGCTCTACACGCACGCACGCACACACACACACACACACACACACATACACCACGACCCTCGTCTCGATTCCCCCCTCTATGTTAAAACATTTAGTCATAACTTGACTAAATGTAAAAACACACAAGAAAGGTTACGTTTATGGATTGTTTAACTATAGGCAAAAATGAAACATTCACTGACAAGAACCCCAACCTATCAATGGACACACACGATTCACAACAGGCAAACAAGTTGTGTAACACAAAAAACGATCTTTTCTTATTTCTCAAAGATTTATTTTACTTCATGAACATTTTTAAATGCAAGAAAAGAATAGTCACATAAATATACTTAGAAAATCCAAAGGAAAAGATCATTATGGCTGCTGTTTACCTCGACCGCTAGAATGAAATAAATCAAAGTGTAGGCTATACTTTTGTAAAATTTTTGTTCTGTTCTTATATATTATATGTGGGGTATGTATATATATATATATCTATTATGGGTGCCGCCCTATATGAGAGAGCACAACGAGCAGTAAGTTATCTATCACTGATGAAGACACACACATTTGCTAAATGCATGCTGAGTCCTGAAGTTCCTCATCCACAGTAGTTCAGATATATGAAATGAAAGTGCTGTTGAAATACTTCTGGCACTGTGTCGGTTTTATGGCGTCACACTGTTATCACATCATGTGATTATTCTTTGTCGATTTGTGAGCAGACACGTCAATGTCAGATAAGCTCTCCGTCTGTTTCTGTCGTTGCATGTCTGTGTCAGTCTCTGTCGGTCACACACACACACACACACACACACACACACACACATAGATAACTGTTTTCATATTTTTCCCCCATCAGATTGAATTTAGCGCGATGTCAAGTTGGTCTCTGGTTCAGTCAAGCGGCTTGCTCCTGGTCGATGTCAATATTACCACCAAGAAGCACCACCCCGAGGTCTTTCACAGCAGGACGCTAATAATACAAAAATCGCAATTTTAACTGACTGTATGTCACGCAAAGTGATCAAATGAGATAACACAAAGAAGTACCAACCTCGCTGAGATTTGGCGTTCCACGCAACGGAAGTTTGTAATTAGAGTGCTCTCTCTTCCTCGGTTAGAGTAGTTTCTCCTGGGTTGTGTGAATCCACGGCAGCTCAGTGAAAATCAACTTCAAATCATGAAAACAAGGAGCACTTGACGTGCAGATCTTCTGGATTCATATCACATAGTGGGCACCATTAAACAACAGTTTCTCAAATTAATCCTGTCCGTGCACAATCCGCCTTGAGTTATGTCATTTGAACATGAAAACATGGTTTACGGAATGAGTCGAATTGCGGCAAAGTCAAGCGCTTTTCGCTACGATTTTACCTCTGTTTTCACACTGCCAGGGTTCTCTCCGTCTGCAAAGTTTGGTACCTTGCAACATCTTCCTTGTGTCTTCACTAGATATTGGCAAGGTGAACATATCTTGCATTGCATTACGCTCTGAATCGCTAAAGAACACTTCTGGTGAAGTTGCCTGCTGTATAAAATCACGACTCTAATTCTTCTTTTTCCCAATCGTAGTTTTGTTGTTATTACAATGTGACTACATTCAGCCTAAAGCAGGAAAAGATACTTAAAACAACTTTAACTTCTCTTTCTCTCTCTCTCTCTAGCTCTCTCTCTCTCTCTCTCCGACTCTCTCTCTCTCTCTCTCCCTCTCTCTGTCTCTGTCTGTCTGTCTGTCTGTCTGTCTCTCTCTGTCTCTGTCTCTGTCTCTCTCTCTCTCTCTCTCTCTCTCTCTCCGGGATTGTGTTTCAGTATGGACTAAAGGAAGGTGTTACGGACTATGGCAATCCGAATGGTGCAAAAGTCCCTTTTAGCTCTTGATGTCTAAATAACACATTATTTAGCTAAATAACGCGTTATTTAGCTAAACAATGCTTTATTTAGCTATATCATGCATTATTTAGCTAAATAATGCATTGTTTAAATTAAACAATGCATTATTTACAGATACAGAAAAAGAGAGCCCAGAGCACTAAATAATGCATTGTTTAGCATAAATAAGAGATTGTGTTTGTAAATAACTCATTATTTATAAATAATTACGCGTTTTCTCTAAACAATATATTATATGTAAATAAAGTGTTATTTAAATAAATAAAATATTATTTAGATAAATAAAATATTATTTATCTAAATAAAATATTATTTAGATAAATAAAATATTATATGTAAATAAAATATTATTTATCTAAATAAAATATTATTTATCTAAATAAAATATTATTTAGATAAATAATTTATTATTTAGATAAATAATTTATTATTTAGATAAATAATTTATTATTTAGATAAATAATTTATTATTTACTGTTTTTGCCTTGAAATAGTATTATTACACTAAATAATGCTTTATATAGCTATATAATAGGTTTCCGCTATATAATTCATGATTTGGTAAATAATACATTATATACCGTAAATAAAATATTATATACCGTAAACAATTCATTGTTTAGCGCATCGCGAAGCCGTTTTTTCTCTTGTTGTTTTTTTCCACGTGTTTCCGTGGATCCACGAGAGCTCTGTTGATTCTCAAACTGACCAATCAGACAACTAGCATCTGTACACTAATTAAAGTCCCATTGTTGAGTGTGACGAAAACTCGTGGTGACGATTTTAAAACATGTTGGGTCACGCATGGTCCAATCTTACATGGTCCAATCTTACATGGTCCAACCTTACATGGTCCAACCTTACATGGTCCAATCTTGCATGGTCCAATCTTGCATGGTCCAACCTTACATGGTTCAACCTTACATGGTCCAATCTTACATGGTCCAATCTTGCATGGTCCAATCTTACATGGTCCAACCTTGCATGGTCCAACCTTGCATGGTCCAATCTTACATGGTCCAATCTTACATGGTCCAACCTTACATGGTCCAACCTTACATGGTCCAATCTTACATGGTCCAATCTTACATGGTCCAACCTTACATGGTCCAACCTTACATGGTCCAACCTTACATGGTCCAACCTTACATGGTCCAACCTTACATGGTCCAATCTTACATGGTCCAACCTTACATGGTCCAACCTTACATGGTCCAACCTTACATGGTCCAATCTTACATGGTCCAACCTTACATGGTCCAATCTTGCATGGTCCAATCTTGCATGGTCCAACTTTACATGGTCCAATCTTACATGGTCCAATCTTACATGGTCCAATCTTACATGGTCCAACCTTACATGGTTCAACCTTACATGGTCCAATCTTACATGGTCCAATCTTGCATGGTCCAATCTTACATGGTCCAACCTTGCATGGTCCAACCTTGCATGGTCCAATCTTACATGGTCCAACCTTACATGGTCCAACCTTACATGGTCCAACCTAACATGGTCCAACCTTACATGGTCCAATCTTACATGGTCCAATCTTGCATGGTCCAATCTTGCATGGTCCAACCTTGCATGGTCCAATCTTACATGGTCCAACCTTACATGGTCCAACCTTACATGGTCCAATCTTACATGGTCCAATCTTGCATGGTCCAATCTTACATGGTCCAACCTTGCATGGTCCAACCTTACATGGTCCAATCTTACATGGTCCAACCTTACATGGTCCAACCTTACATGGTCCAACCTTACATGGTCCAATCTTACATGGTCCAACCTTACATGGTCCAACCTTGCATGGTCCAACCTTACATGGTCCAACCTTACATGGTCCAACCTTACATGGTCCAATCTTACATGGTCCAACCTTACATGGTCCAACCTTACATGGTCCAATCTTGCATGGTCCAATCTTGCATGGTCCAATCTTGCATGGTCCAACCTTGCATGGTCCAACCTTACATGGTCCAACCTTACATGGTCCAACCTTGCATGGTCCAACCTTGCATGGTCCAACCTTACATGGTCCAACCTTACATGGTCCAATCTTACATGGTCCAACCTTACATGGTCCAACCTTACATGGTCCAATCTTACATGGTCCAATCTTACATGGTCCAACCTTACATGGTTCAACCTTACATGGTCCAATCTTACATGGTCCAATCTTGCATGGTCCAATCTTACATGGTCCAACCTTGCATGGTCCAACCCTGCATGGTCCAATCTTACATGGTCCAACCTTACATGGTCCAACCTTGCATGGTCCAATCTTACATGGTCCAACCTTACATGGTCCAATCGTGCATGGTCCAACCTTACATGGTCCAATCTTACATGGTCCAACCTTACATGGTCCAATCTTACATGGTCCATATATATTATTGGACCATGTAAGATGGTCCAACCCTGCATGGTCCAATCTTACATGGTCCAACCTTACATGGTCCAACCTTGCATGGTCCAATCTTACATGGTCCAACCTTACATGGTCCAATCGTGCATGGTCCAACCTTACATGGTCCAATCTTACATGTAAGATTGGACCATGCAAGGTTGGACCATGTAAGGTTGGACCATGTAAGATTGGACCATGTAAGGTTGGACCATGTAAGGTTGGACCATGTAAGATTGGACCATGCAAGGTTGGACCATGCAAGATTGGACCATGCAAGATTGGACCATGTAAGATTGGACCATGTAAGGTTGGACCATGTAAGGTTGGACCATGTAAGATTGGACCATGTAAGGTTGGACCATGTAAGGTTGGACCATGTAAGGTTGGACCATGTAAGATTGGACCATGCAAGGTTGGACCATGCAAGGTTGGACCATGTAAGATTGGACCATGCAAGATTGGACCATGTAAGATTGGACCATGTAAGATTGGACCATGTAAGGTTGGACCATGTAAGATTGGACCATGTAAGGTTGGACCATGTAAGGTTGGACCATGTAAGATTGGACCATGTAAGGTTGGACCATGTAAGGTTGGACCATGCAAGGTTGGACCATGTAAGGTTGGACCATGCAAGATTGGACCATGCAAGATTGGACCATGTAAGATTGGACCATGTAAGGTTGGACCATGTAAGGTTGGACCATGTAAGATTGGACCATGTAAGGTTGGACCATGTAAGGTTGGACCATGTAAGATTGGACCATGCAAGGTTGGACCATGTAAGGTTGGACCATGTAAGATTGGACCATGTAAGGTTGGACCATGTAAGGTTGGACCATGTAAGATTGGACCATGTAAGATTGGACCATGCAAGGTTGGACCATGCAAGGTTGGACCATGTAAGATTGGACCATGCAAGATTGGACCATGTAAGATTGGACCATGTAAGGTTGGACCATGTAAGGTTGGACCATGTAAGATTGGACCATGCAAGATTGGACCATGTAAGATTGGACCATGTAAGGTTGGACCATGTAAGGTTGGACCATGTGAGATTGGACCATGTAAAGTTGGACCATGTAAGGTTGGACCATGTAAGGTTGGACCATGTAAGATTGGACCATGCAAGGTTGGACCATGTAAGGTTGGACCATGTAAGATTGGACCATGTAAGGTTGGACCATGTAAGGTTGGACCATGTAAGGTTGGACCATGTAAGATTGGACCATGTAAGATTGGACCATGCAAGGTTGGACCATGTAAGATTGGACCATGCAAGATTGGACCATGTAAGGTTGGACCATGTAAGGTTGGACCATGTAAGGTTGGACCATGTAAGATTGGACCATGCAAGGTTGGACCATGCAAGATTGGTCCATGCAAGATTGGACCATGTAAGATTGGACCATGTAAGGTTGGACCATGTAAGGTTGGACCATGTAAGATTGGACCATGTAAGGTTGGACCATGTAAGATTGGACCATGCAAGGTTGGACCATGCAAGGTTGGACCATGTAAGATTGGACCATGCAAGATTGGACCATGTAAGATTGGACCATGTAAGGTTGAACCATGTAAGGTTGGACCATGTAAGATTGGACCATGTAAGATTGGACCATGTAAGGTTGGACCATGTAAGGTTGGACCATGTAAGATTGGACCATGTAAGGTTGGACCATGCAAGATTGGACCATGCAAGATTGGACCATGTAAGATTGGACCATGTAAGGTTGGACCATGTAAGGTTGGACCATGCAAGATTGGACCATGTAAGGTTGGACCATGTAAGGTTGGACCATGTAAGGTTGGACCATGTAAGATTGGACCATGTAAGATTGGACCATGCAAGATTGGACCATGTAAGATTGGACCATGTAAGGTTGAACCATGTAAGGTTGGACCATGTAAGATTGGACCATGTAAGATTGGACCATGTAAGGTTGGACCATGTAAGGTTGGACCATGTAAGATTGGACCATGTAAGGTTGGACCATGTAAGGTTGGACCATGTAAGGTTGGACCATGTAAGATTGGACCATGTAAGATTGGACCATGCGTGACCCAACATGTTTTAAAATCGTCACCACGAGTTTTCGTCACACTCAACAATGGGACTTTAATTAGTGTACAGATGCTAGTTGTCTGATTGGTCAGTTTGAGAATCAACAGAGCTCTCGTGGATCCACGGAAACACGTGGAAAAAAACAACAAGAGAAAAAACGGCTTCGCGATGCGCTAAACAATGAATTGTTTACGGTATATAATATTTTATTTACGGTATATAATGTATTATTTACCAAATCATGAATTATATAGCGGAAACCTATTATATAGCTATATAAAGCATTATTTAGTGTAATAATACTATTTCAAGGCAAAAACAGTAAATAATAAATTATTTATCTAAATAATAAATTATTTATCTAAATAATAAATTATTTATCTAAATAATATTTTATTTAGATAAATAATATTTTATTTAGATAAATAATATTTTATTTACATATAATATTTTATTTATCTAAATAATATTTTATTTAGATAAATAATATTTTATTTATCTAAATAATATTTTATTTATTTAAATAACACTTTATTTACATATAATATATTGTTTAGAGAAAACGCGTAATTATTTATAAATAATGAGTTATTTACAAACACAATCTCTTATTTATGCTAAACAATGCATTATTTAGTGCTCTGGGCTCTCTTTTTTCTGTATCTGTAAATAATGCATTGTTTAATTTAAACAATGCATTATTTAGCTAAATAATGCATGATATAGCTAAATAAAGCATTGTTTAGCTAAATAACGCGTTATTTAGCTAAATAATGTGTTATTTAGACATCAAGAGCTAAAAGGGACTTTTGCACCATTCGGATTGCCATAACGGACGACAGGTTCTGTGTTGGTGAAAAAACAGTTGAACGTCTCGCGAATACCCTTGATGGAATTCAAAAAAGAGGAAAAAGAGAGAGAAGGAAACAAAGATGCAAAAATGAGTTGATAAGTCAGTTGCATTGGCCATTGTCAAGTGTAAAACTTTATGTGTGTGTGTTTATGTGTGTATTCATTTGTTTGGTTGTGTGTGTGTGTGTATGTGTGCGTGGGCGTGCGTACGTTTGTTTCCCCCCCCCCTCCCCCTTTTTATTTTTTTTTATTTCTTATTTTTCCTCTGTCAACCCCCCTTTTATGAATGTGTATCACTTTTAGTCTAGTATGCCTGTGCCCATGACATCATCCAACCACTTCTCTCCCCTTTCATTCATTTCCGTTCCTAGAGTTCCTTCCCTTTTTTGCATGTTTCCCCTCCATTTTCTTTCAAACCTTGTTCGTTCCGTGTTGCGTCTGCTTTTTGTTGTCTTTTGTGTTCTTGTTTTTCCTGATGAAGCTTCCATAAGCGAAAATTTGTACCGTCTTGTCTCGTTCTTGTATTGGTGAGTACAGTATTGTTTTTTAACTTTGTTCATCTTACCACAGTCACTTCGTTGTTTAGATTTTGTAAAACTTTTGTTAAAATCTGAAAGCCAAACAAATATGCGCAATGTTGTGCTTTTGTTTGTCAGTCTGTTTCGTTTGTTTGTTTGTTTTGTTTGTGTGTTAGTTTGTGTTGCATTACTTTTTGTCTTACCTTTTAGTTTTTGTTTTTCCCAGACGGTATGTGAAGTCATCGCGTTTAAATCAATGAATGAATGAAAAATATGTACCTTGTTTACATATTCTGCAAAGCTGAGATTTATTTGACGAATTTGTTTTTCCGAGTTCTGAATAATGTTGATATTTTCTTTCATATCAGAAGAGTGAGCATCTATGAATGTCTGTGATGTGTGGTGTTAGCTTTAAGATACTTTTTTGTTGTAGCTTTACGAATTATAACAAGACATAAACCACGTAAATGACACTGTTATAGTTGCCTAATAGACGAAAACATTGCTTTTATATCATTCTCATCCCTAAGCCGGCCTCTAAATTTTAAGGTGAATTTTGTTACATATATTCCACTTAAACTCAAAGTAAAAGACAGTGATTCGTCCGAAAGAAAGGAAATATTGCTTTAAATATAACTCCCTCACCACTAAAATGTTGGGAACTGGCATAGGCAACGTAGAGGCGCATGATTCTGGTATGCTCTCTCTCTCTCTCTGAAACAAATACGTGTGCGCACACTCACGCACGCACGCACGCACTCACGCCCGCACACACACACACACACACACACACACACACACACACACACACTTTCTTTCTTTCTTTATTTGGTGTTTAACGTCGTTTTCAACCACGAAGGTTATATCGCGACGGGGAAAGGGGGGAGATGGGATAGAGCCACTTGTCAATTGTTTCTTGTTCACAAAAGCACTAATGAAAAATTTGCTCCAGGGGCTTGCAACGTAGTACAATATATGACCTTACTGGGAGAATGCAAGTTTCCAGTACAAAACACACACACACACACACACACACACACACACACACACACACACACACACACACACACACACACTATCAAGTCTTTGATTAAGATGTGTCATTGAAGCGCATTTGTTTATTAATTTATTCATTTTTGTACACAATTAATGTTCCATATTGCAGTCATACTATCAATAACGATGACATCAATAAGAATTTTACGGCATCCATAGCTACAGTGAATATACAGCTCGATGCTGACAATTAGAACAGCTTATCATTACATAAACATAGACAGTTTTTGATCAAATACAATAATCATACACCACAGCTGTACAAGTAATTAAATAATGATGAGTATTTCTGTTTTGAGAACCAGCCTCTCCAAAACGAAAATACATAATATTTTTCCTTCATTGTTCCAGAAAATGCATAACTTTAAAGCAAAGAGTGTGCGACACATTCCACAAACTCGAATTTAAAGAGAGATAGGCAAGGTTCTAAATCAGAAATAGGTTGGAGACAATGGTAATGGTATAAATATATATATCTGTATGCAAAAAACTCCATTTTATAGAGACAGGCAGGGTTCTAAGTCAGAGACAGGTTGTAGACAATGGTATATAGGCCTATGCATTCCCAAAACTCGATTTTAAAGAGAGACAGGCAAGCCTGAAGGTCTAAGTCGGGGACAGGTAGAAGACAATCGTCTATCTTCAAGAACTGCACATTGCCGCCAATTTGGGATAACAATACATGAGTATTCATGCAGGCGAGGAACAGAAATTTCCACACGTAGCCGTTTCTAAACGAATCATTGCAGCTGCAACATACGAAAAGCTGCTCGACAGCTTGATTCTTAGTAACGTTCTGCAAAACCACAGGTGCTAGTGGCACAAGCGCGGTAGCAACAAGGATCTTAACATGAAATATTACAGACTTAATGAAACACAATATATATACTGCATGCTGGCATCCACTTTTACACACTCTGACAGTCAGCAACTGTACACAGAGAGGCCGTTTCCACTTTCCCTCTTTATCGACAGAGTGCATAGTCAAGGAAAGAGAAGCACACGATATCCGGTATAAAATTCTGCGGGGAACGCGAGGCAACTCAGTGTCTAGCTGGACGCGCCAAATCAATTCTCAGGTAAAAGTCTTCAAAACTGTCTGGACTTTTTTCTTTCTGAGGATTCAGGAATTTCTCAGCGCTGTGGTAGTCCTTTTTCACCAAATGAAGCAACTGCAAAAGGTTGACGTTGGGCACAAAACAGACTGCATATCAGGTCTATGATGTTATACAGCTTCTATTTCAGCACCAACAGTTGTAGCTACCTATATTTACTTGGTTGCATTTGGAGCATCATTTTGTCGTATTCCCAACACGAATATATCGGTACCACAAGTACCTGTAGCGGAATGAAAGAGTCCTTTCCATGAACCATGCACGTACAATCCAGGTGGAAAAAACTTTTAAGAAACCCTAAATGGGTTGTTTCCTTTGCACTCGTGCTTTGACTGGGTTCTGACAGGAACGTCCATACGTCTCTCCTGTACTGATGAAGTAAGTGTTTAACCCACTAAAGTGGGCTCATTGTTCACAACTTGAATGGCGATTCCCGTGAGATGGATTGAGAACAATCGAAGAAAGCATCACGGAGTTCTTAGCCACTCACTGTGGGTAGCTTCGAGCCCGGAATTTTCTTCGGTTTGTCCGTACGGTGGTCCCCTCAGATTGACTCAGTACTCACCATTTGAAGGTATTCTTTCGTGGGATCAAGTTAAAACGACTGAAGAGTATAATCTTCAGTGTCAGTTGACAGCAAGGTTTATAAGCACATGTAGATGGCGGGTAAGGGTTACGAATCTTCTAGGGGTTTCCCCTCCTTTGGCTCTTTCCACGTTGTCTGTCTTCACCAGTGTCGCGGGCGGGGGGGGGGGGGGGGGGGGGGGGATGGTAAACGGTCGAAGAACTCAATTAATTCCCGAAGTTAGTCGAAGAGTTTTCTCAGCAACTATGGACTTTGGGAAAGCTTATAAACCTGGAGTCTTCTGGGCCCGTATGCATGAACTAGAAGTAAGAAACACTGGAAGTAGAGGCCTCTTTTCGAAGTGGGAACTCCCGAAGTCAACTTTCTAACACTGTTCACAATGCATGAACTGACTTGAACGCCAAAGTAGTGACAGCGAGAGTATTAAGGTCAAGGTCGGGGAAATTGGGGGAATCCCTACTAATACGCATGCGCACGTTTCTATCAACATGGCAGTCAACGAAAATGGCAAGGCACGTGTGCCGCTCAAAAAGAAAGTAGACACGGAGGGGCGTTCTGCGCCTTTTTCAGATGGTGAAATTGCTGTACTCTTGACAGAAGTGTTTTACGAAAGAACGGTTATTCTGTCCAAATTTCAGAACAGTCTAACTGTTAAACATAAAGACGCTGTCTGGTCCAAAATTGCCAAAGAAGTGTCAGTCTCTCTCTCTCTCTCTCTCTCTCTCTCTCTCTCTCTCTCTCTCTCTTACGACACACGCACACACAGACAAACGTACACTCATGCACATACTGACACTATGACACAAGTGACACTGACGGCACACATAAACACACACACACACCACACACTGCACACACACACACACACGCGCGCGCTCGCGCGCACACATATACACACACACACGCACCCATACACGCACGCACAGTCACAAACAAATAACCACACACTCACTCTCTCTCACTTTCTCTCATTCTCTCTCAATCTACACTCATACACACACTGAAACTATGATGACACAAGTGACACGTCACACACACACACACACACATACATACACACACACACACACACACACACACACACACACACACACACACACACACACACACACACACACTCACCGTAGTGACACACATATACACACGCGCGTACAGTTGAAAGTCAAGACATGATATGATTTTTTCAAAGCATAGGAAGGTTTCTTTTGCAAATGAATAAAATTAACACAGAGGCAAAACCCGGTTTTTGCAGCCGGAATGCAATTGCGGAGGCTTAAAAAGGAAAAGATTAATAAAAAAAATATATAGCTCCCGGCGGAACTTGAACCCGGAGCGAATGAACGAGAGTCCGGAACCGTTACCACTGCACTATGTTACTCGTGTAGAATAGAGGCATGATGAAAAAAGGCATTCTGAGTTATTCAGTCGTGCTGGTTTGAAAGCTCGCCACCTTCGCCGAATGACTCGAGCACGTTTTTTTCGGTCAGTAACTGATCGAACTGTCGCTTTTGAGTCACTCTGTTTTAAGCATTTCACCTAAATTAAACAAGAATGTCACAGTCCGTGTCTATGGTGCAAGGTAGGAGACCGTCTCATTGTAGCCAAGTTACGACAGTTGCTCGATTGACGCATTTCACGTCTTCGATATTGTGTCTGAGATCATTTCCCAATGAGCTGCCTTTAAAAACGGAATGTCCTGCAATTGTAGTATGCGCTGGAGGTTTCTTTTGGATGGGTAAGGACCCTTGAGATGCGATATCGTCGTATAATTATGTCAAGCGAGAGGCCCTTGACATTGGAAGTGGGAACTTCGAAAGCAAAGTTGCCAGCTACTCGGTATGCACGAGCTAAATTGAACGCCGAAGTAGTGGCTTCGAGAGTTCTGAGGTCAAGGTCGAGAAAATTGGGGGAATCCCAATTAGTGCGCATGCGTTTGTAAACGGTAGGCTTGGTGACCAGAAGAAACGAATCTCATCGCGAGTTCGTAAATGGGCAAACGTTGATCGCGCTGTAGCTTTTACTATAATTGTTGTTTTTAACTGGTTGAACGAAAGCTGTGATAATTGTCCTTAAATAGAATGACTTTCTATAATAATGATTTCGTTGACCAGAATGTTGGGGACAATAAAAAAAGGTTGTTTATGTGGTAGCGAAGTCGGTTAACTTAAAACTCTTTTTGTAGTGTTTTTTTTTAATGATTGTGTATCGGTAAAACTGCTGGACAAAAATAGTTTGGTCAGAGCAAATGTTTGTGTTACTGGTAAATTTAAAAAGGCAGAACTCCATTTTTTGGGAATCAAGATATAAGGTGTAGTGAAAAGAAGATAAGTTCAGCGAATTTCATATTATTTGAGAAAATGTGTGTCCGAATTTTTAAAACAGAAAAATTGTTGTACTTAGGTGTTTGTAAATTACGTTTGTCCTCGTTAATTGTGAAGAGGATGTATGTTTATATAAAGTTCAAAGTCAAGATTGGATTTTTGTAGCCTACGTGCGTGTGTGCATGTGTATTAGACATAATACATAGACATAGAACACTTTATTATCTCAATTACGATAAACTCGGGTGTGGTGAATCACAATAAACAGCATAAAACGTAAGAACATGAATAAAATATCAAGGCGCAAATATAGTCAGCTCATCATAGTGTGGGGAGTGGGTACACACACACACACACACACACACACACACACACACACACACACACACACACACACACACCGTCGAACACACACATAACGTCGAACACACACACACACACACACACACACACACACACACCGTCGAACACACACACACCGTCGAACACACACACACCGTCGAACACACACATAAAATCGAAAACACACACACACACACACACACACACACACACAAACAAACACACACACAAACACACACACACAAACACACACACAAACACACACACACACGGCACGCGCGAACACGCAAACAAACGTATGAAGGAACAGACGCACAATTATCAGGCAGACAGGCACTCGCACAAATACACACACACACACACACACACACACACACACACACACACACACACACACACACACACACAGATAAAGCAATGACAAAACAAATAGCAGAAACTTACACTTCAACACTCGAACACACACACACACACACACACACGCACACGCACACAAACACACGCACGCACGCACACAAACACACACACACACACACACACACACACACACACACTCACACATGCACACAACGACGCCCATTTTCATAGAAACACAGTAACCCCCTCGTATAAGCGGGAATGAAAGAGTGGTGGCCAATGACCCAGAACAAACAAAAGTCAAAGCTGGCAACTCAGGTTTGTATTCAGGGAAATTTGCACGAAATGCATGCAGAAGATACGACTTTTCCCTCTATTTTCTCTCTTTGGGAGCGTCAGCTCGGTTTGACATGAAAAACTGAAGAAAAGCCCTGCCTTTTTGCACTGAGAAACTGTGGAAGTAGCGTGTTTACTACTGGGTCTGGCTGTAGTACATTTACCCTCATTTACTTCCTCGTTAGCTTCCAAAGTAAACTCTTTTTTCGTCCCATGCATGCGAAAGTGAGGATGTACTTCCGATGTCACTCAAAACTTTAGAAGTAGTCGCAAAATACCCTGAGTTACTTCCTCGCTTTGCTTCGAGGTAAACCCTTTTTCCGGCCCATGCATACGAAAGTGAGGCAAGTACTTCCGATGTCACTCAAAACTTCGGGAGTTGTCGCGAACTTCCCCCATAAGCATACGGGCCCTGATTAGTCCCCGCTGAGGTTGTTGGAGTGTTCACCACTGGAAGCGATCCCGCATGGGATGAATAGAAAGCAACCAAAGCACATAAGGCCAAAAAAAAAAAAAGGTCTGTTTACGGTAACATAGGCCAAAAAAATAGGGTCGGTAGGTCGGGATTTTTTTTTTTTTTTTTTTTTCCCCAAAAAAACATATTTTTACGTTATTTTGCCAAAAAAAACAAGATTTTTTTTTTTTTTCCCAAATGCCAAAAAAAAGTCTAGGGTCGCGCGAAAAAACTAGGGTCGGTCGGGTTACCGTAAACAGACCTATTTTTTTTTTTTGCCTAACAGTTCCCCAGTTACTCAGCATCTGTAGACAGTGGGTAGCGGCTTAGGAGGGGGAGCCTTCTTAGGCTTTTGTTTCTGTTTGCCCCAGCCAGGAAACTTCCAGTGGAAGGGGTGATGAGCGGGTCTGGCCGCCATGGCCATGGGGTGGAATGACCAGTGTGACGAGGTGGAAATGATGGACGATGACCGCTGGTTCTTCGCTCCACGACCTTGTCCCATGCGCGCCAGCGGGGATGCAGAATCGGCGTCACTGGTGAATTTGCCGTCCCCTGTAGAACCTGAAGACAAGTTGAGGAGATTACTGTGGGTTGCGACACTGATTTTGTATCTTTCTTTGTTTTTCTGTCTGTCCACCTGTCCGTCAGTTTGCTTGTTTGTGTCTGTCTGTTTTTTCTCTCTCTCTTTCTTGCTGTTTCTCTCTCAATTTAAAATTTGGGGTCAATAAGAGTATATGAGACTGAAAGTGTGAGTGAAGGCGGAAACAAAGTTTGTTATCTCCCTTTCTTTTCTTCTATAAATTCTGCTAATCTCTTGGCTTAGTCAAGATGGTCTGACTTCTAGTTTTCTCTCTATCGTTTTCTGTCTGTCTGTCTGTCTCTGTCTGTCTGGCCGTCCTTCATGTGTCCTCTCCTCCGTCTTCTTTCAGTTTACTCCCGCCGGGTACGACTTATTATTCTTATTAGCTTGTTGGTGAATCAGCCATTCTGTTCCTGTTTCCTGGCAGTTCTTCTGTCCTTTTCCATCCATCTGTCTGTCTATTTGTCGGTGTCTGTCTGCGTCTGCCTTTCTGTCCGTTTACTGAATCCATACACTGAAGGTATTCTGTCAGTCAGTCAGTCAGTCAGTTAGTCAGCCAGAAAACTGACTGAAGTGACACAACCACAATTAGCATTCAGCCAACGCGCCGATTTATAGATCAAACGTTTTGAATTTTGACGAACGATCAAACTACCTACAAAAATAACTCACGCTACTACCCACAGTTACAAATAGATATACATGACTAACTAATGGTTCTTTGCGTCCTCATAGGCATCAAAACCTACTACTGGTACTGAGTACTACGGGCATTACACTGATGAGACGCTAAACATGTTACTGAACCCTCCCCTTAAATATCTAAATGTGATGCGTCCACTCACTAGAAGATGATCGGTTTAGACGCTAAATAAACATGTTACTGAACCCACCCCTTAAACATTTAAATGTGATGCGTACGTCCACTCACTAGAAGATGCTCGGTTTAGACGCTAGATAAACATGTTACTGAACCCTCCCCTTAAATATTTATATGTGATGCGCCCACTTACTAGAAGATGCTCGGTTTAGACGCTAAATAAACATGTTACTGAACCCACCCCCTTAAATATTTAAATGAGATGCGTCCACTCACTTGTCCCAAAATAGTCACTAGCACTGGGGACAGTAATAGAAATTTAGCATAGCAGCTCACTTGCCCCTAATGGTTTAATCGTTTAACAACAATTACCATCATCGTCCACTTACTAGAAGATGCTCGGTTAGGACCCCCAGGTACCCTCCCATTGGCTGCGGAGGCTGAGTAGGCGGGACCTAGCAAGACAGCCATTTTTGGGGAGGCGGGTTTGGCGGTGGTCAGCGGGGCCTGTCGGACTTTGGCCACGTTCTGCACGGGGATGGTGCCCACCTTGATCTCGTCCTGGAAGGACAGGCCTTGCCAGCCGAACCCTGTCGACGTCAGCTCCACCTGGCGACACACATCATCATTCGGTTAGGCCTGGTGCTCACCTATGTAACTTCAGCAGGACAGACGACGCACTGCAGATTATCCCAGCCTGCTACACGTTGCGTGAAAGAAAAACAGGCCAAGTACTCGTCAAAATCCCTATCGCAGCATCAACAATATTCAGTGCGTCGTCTGTGCCGCTGAAACTGTGCAGGTATATTCTGCCCTTTACATAGACGGCACGAAGACTGTGGACTTCATGGCAGCCACCGACCTGAAGATATGACGGCCATGAATATCGAACGCAGAAGAAGAAGAATAAGGCACGAAGAAGTTTGAGAAGGAGAATTGAGAAACAGCTGAATGTGACATAAATATCATCCCCCCAAAAATCGCGTAAGAATTAAATGAATGAATTACAATAAATCGAATCACATTAATAAAGGACATTTTCAGCATCGCACGTACTTTTTGTACTTTTAAATTTTTTTTTTATTGTTTGAGTTATCGGTGATTTCCATCAACGGAAAGAACCGCAACGATACCAAACAATTCTTCATTAAGAACCGGCTTTGGTTTAGACTTACAGGTCTTGTGACGTCGCCGTATGAAAAGTTAGCCTGACACAAGTAAAGCTTACGTCACAAGGAACGGGTGTGTGTGTGTGTGTGTGTGTGTGTGTGTGTGTGTGTGTGTGTGTGTGTGTGTGTGTGTGTGTGTATGTGTGTTTTGTGTGTGTTTGTGTGTGTTTGTGTGTGTGTGAGTGTACGTGTGTGTGTGTGTGTGTGTGTACGTGTGTGTGTGTGTGTGTGTGTGTTGTGTGTGTGTGTGTGTGGGGGGGTTGCGTGCGTGTGTGTGTGTGTGTGTGCGTGCGTGCGTGCGTGCGTGTGTGTATATATATATATATATATATATATATATATGTGTGTGTGTGTGTGTGTGTGTGTGTGTGTGTGTGTGTGTGTGTGTGTGTGCCCCTTAGAGTCAGGATGATTACGTTAATGCGGAAACATTTTCTTGTGCTGTCGTAATGCACTGAAGTCGCCTGGGTGTAAAATTCAATGCCAGTCAGCATCGATTAGCAAAACAACAGATTGGAATGAATCGAACAGGCTAAATCTGCCGAAATGAAGCTTTAGACCGGATGCAATCGCGCTCGATTTCACGCAGTCACAAACCACATTGCCCACACATTGAAATGTATTCCAGATAATTATTCCCTACGGCTGAATCTGGCTCTGAATTCTAATGACATGCAAATAATGGTCAGCCCAGCATAGCACGCACAAAAATCAATAAAAGTTAATGAGAAATCATTTGGTTGGTTAACGAGTGCAAGGTTATTTCTGTAAAATCGGCACCTAAAAAATTAGAATTCAGGAAAACCCGATCACAAGACACAAAGGGAAAAAATTGGGTTAGACACAGCAGGGGCGCTTTTGATCAATGCGATGATTTGTGTACACTCTTCAAAGATCAATTTCGAACGGATCTCGTTTTTAATGAGAAAATAAGATATAAAGGTCATGATCAGTAATTATCGTTGCGATTGTTAGAACAGCTAGAGTGAGAAAAAAAAGGTAAGAATCAATTACGTATGCTTATGGAACTGTCCTCATAGAATTTGCCTGATTTTTCGTTCTGTTGCTCAGATTCGTCAACGGTTTTAATTGCGTCTAAGCCAAGTCAAGGAGAATATTTTTTCATTTTAAGCCTACGGCTGAAAGCAGACAGGCAGTCTCTTTATTGTTACGTTTTTTGGTCTGAACAGTGGATTCATACACCATGGCTGAACAGGACTTAGGTTATGTTGAACTGAGGCACCTTTACTCCAGCATCTCTGTATCTCGGCCAGCGCGCAGGTAACGCGGCGACGTCTGTCTTCGTCACGCACGACTTGCATTTTTCCTGACACCGTCTCCATGGTCTCCGAGTGAGATAGTCGAGAGGTGTGGAGTCCCAAAGGGGAAGTGGCACGCAATATACAATAGTTTGATAACATGCAACTTATTTCCGACCGTTGATCACTGATACAATTCAACGCTTTGGATGGAAGCGACCTACTTTTTATTGTAGTTCACTGGAAGACTTCAAAACTTTGGATTTCAATATTATATGCGATCGTTTCTCATGCCTGTTCGTGATCTTGATTTGAGAGCAGCTTGATCTTTCTAAAACCTATGGGCGAATCAGCCTGCAGTTGCACAGGGTTCCGTCAGTTTCATTTGACTAATTGTCGGATTACGTGTCGTTAGGCGACGTGTATATGATTAACAAGGTAATGCAGACAAAGTTTACTGTATTGAAATTCAGGACAACTTCTGTTGCTGTAAAAGTTTTGGTAAAAGAGTAGGAAATAGGAGGATATCCATCAGCGATTGTCTGCTGCCGGCAAGGACTGGCAATGCGACAAAACACGCCTGAGGGGAAAACACACACAAATACGTCTTTTCACTTCTGTTCTTCATCTGGACATTTAATATTCCCGTTACAAGTTAACTCCATGTTCATGTACCAAGACTGAGTCACCAAGGTCGTTTACTTTGTTCTACCCTAACGCCATCGGGCTTTTACAGCTGTTGTTCAACTCTATAATACTCTTTCCATCGACAACGATGGCCAATTCTGGTTCGAGAAAATTTTCTGTTGCTCTGATTGTACTGATCTCCGTGTGCTACGTACACAATACGGCTCAAGTGGAGGAAAAACGGCTGTCCAGAAGCGACCGCTGTCCTGGACTGGTCATCTCACAGACCCACTGCTATCGGACTCTGGAGGTCCGGAGTCTGTTAGAGTGTGGGATGCATTGCCGACCCGACAGTCCTTGTCAGTCAGTCAGTTTTGACGGCACAATGGAACTGTGTTATCTGTGCAACGCAACTTCTGGAGTGAATTGTTCCAATATGGAGCGAGGCGTTAATAAGAACACCAAGTACTTTGAATCAGTAAGTTCTGTCACTTAAATTGCTGAAGCATATAATGCGTGTGTGTGTGTGTGTGTGTGTGTGTGTGTGTGTGTGTGTGTGTGTGTGTGTGTGTGTGTGTGAGTGTGTGTGCGCGCGTGTGTGTGCGTGTGTCTGTGTTTTTCTGTGTGTCTTTGTGGTTATGGTTTGTTTAAGGATGTGTGTGTTGTCGCCTTTTTTTTTGAAGTACCATTTTCCATCAAAACCAAGGAATATCCCTTTAGAATTTTCTGAAAAATATTTGTGTGTGTGCTGATGATCTGCGTGAGCAGGAATCCCTGCATGGCGTACAGCGATATAATGGCAAACAATGTTTTAGCAAGGTCAAAACGTTTTGGTCTTTACAGGAGATAAAGTGCGAGGAGACCGGACAGACAATGGGACCGGACGGTGAATGTGTGTGTGCTGAAGGCTTCAGAGGGAAGCCTTGCGCACCCTACAATGGCGGTACGTTGAAACACACAGTCCTTCCCGTTTGAACGACAATGTCAGCCATCACAGGGACTGGGTGGCCGAGTGGTAACGCACTTGCGCTCGGAAGCGAGAGGTTGCGTGTTCAGGCCTGGGTCAGGCCGCAATTTTCTCCCCCCTTTCCTAACCTAGGTGGTGGGTTCAAGTGCTAGTCTTTCGGATGAGACGAAAAACCGAGGTCCCTTCGTGTACACTACATTGGGGTGTGCACGTTAAAGATCCCACGATTGACAAAAGGGTCTTTCCTGGCAAAACTGTATAGGCATAGATAAAAATGTCCATCCAATACCCGTGGGACTTGGAATAAAGTAAAAAAAATTCCATCTCACACGGCATTAAGTCTCAGGAAACATGAATACACGCATGCAGGAAAAAAATAATATGGGTAGCGCCGTATGTATGGCAGCTCGCTTTTCCCGGGGAGAAAGCAGCCCGAATTTCCATGAGGGTAAATCTTATCCTAATCCTAATCCCAAAGGCACAGTTCTCCCCGTGAAAACACTTCAGCTCACCGTCTCAGATCTGGCCAGACTTCTACGTGGAACAAGAACATCATATATTATACCAATATACCAAAGACCATCATTGGTCACATACCAACGATGAACATCCTACGTGCTCTTTGTGCACGGTGGGAGGTTTAAAAAAAAAAAATTCTCCGTAAAAGCCACTATTGTCTTTTTAAGAATCTAATTCATCAAAAAATTCCAACTCACAAGAGCAAGCAGTGAGGGTGTTCATTTTGGGTATTTGAAGTGTGTGTGTGTGTGTGTGTGTGTGTGTGTGTGTGTGTGTGTGTGTGTGTGTGTGTGTGTGTGTGTGTAAAAGCGTGGCTAGATCTGAGACCATGGGCCATTTGAGACCATGGGCCTGGCTAGATCTGAAACTTAAAGGAGTGTGCCTTTAAGGCAATTGCACGGAATGAGAGCACCCATCCACGTAAACATATACCAAAAATCAACAGCCTGGCAGTGTTCTGAACAGAGTAGGCATTTGTTGTGCTGAATTAATGTTGATGTTGACACTGGTTTCAGTTACGACATTCATTCTGCAACATCACATCTTGTTCTGCAACGATCCAGGCAGTTCGACTTTCGTATGTGTTCAAGTTGAAGGATGTTGTTGTCCCTTGTAACAACATGAACACATCTGTGTTAGCTGACATGATGGGGTTCATGAGAGAGAAAGGAACCTGTCATGTGCCAGACTATGTGAATTAACCACCGCACTTACTCATTCTCCACTCACTCGAGTGTCACGAGAGGGTTGCAAGTGGGATATGGAAATAGTAACTATTGTCATCATTTTCACGAGTTTTCATTCATAACAAGCTGGGTACCAAAAAAAAAACAATGTTCATATGTGACAAAGCAAGCAGTGAATTGGTTTGAGTTTGGAACGTGGATTGTCAAAGTAAAGGCCAACCAGACTGTTTGTTTGATATGTGGAACCGTGGAGGCTTTGGATTCGTGTTTCCGAGGACAACGATTGTACACATTCACTCTGAAAGACCAAATAAATGTTGATAATTACTACGACGACTCATGGTCAACTTGTAACTTGCAAATTGCACAACGAAAAGTCTTAAAACACGTAAAAGAAAAGGGAAACGCTAAAAACTTACTCACACATACAGGGCCGGACCAAATGAGTTGTAAGGGGGGGTTCCTCCTTTTGGGGGGGGGGGGGGGGGGCAAATCAGCGAAGTGGCGAAGTCACAAGCGCGCGCCTGCTTAACTAGGGGGGGGGGGGGTCCGGGGGCATGCTCCCCCGGAAATTTTTTGAAAAACGGTTAAAATCTGTGCAATCTGGTGCATTCTGGGCCTTGTTTTGAGGGTTAAGAGCAGCATTGTTTTGGTGCTAAAACTAGTAAAAAAAAACCCACTCAAAGCAAGGTACATGCTTTTTCCAGGGGTGGGGTTCCGGAACCCCTGGAACCCCCCCCCCCTGGGTCCGGCCCTGCACATATGATGGCAGCTCTGTGCATTTTTAGACTCGAAGCAAAGCGACGCAAAGTCAGTTTACGTTCGGCGTCACATACAAGTATGACGTTTTCGCTTGAACTTCTGACGTACATAGGTGCCCTGAATTGCATTCCAATAATTACGTTCCCAACATTGGCACCCTGTCAATTATTGTGCGTACTTTTGCTCTTCCAAAATGATGACAAAAACGATGTCTGTTAGGTTCTTGCCGGGGGGGAGCATATCGCCTTCTGTTACATCTTGCGGCCTCGGTCGATTAAGATGAAACAGAAGACGATATGCTCCCCTCCGACAGAAAAAAAAGTTGGTCTGACAATACGCCACCAAACATCTCATGTATAAATGCTCCTTATCTTTTTTCTGCAGTTTTTACCTTACACAATGCAACGATATCTTTGATAAGGACATTTACACCAAGCAAGGCGTGTTAGCGATCGAACCATTCTTATTCTTTTTCATTTTACAGACTGTAAAGATCTGTATGACAAAGGCATTTACACAACGCCGGGTGAGTACACAATCCATCCACTACTGTCCGACCAGCCTTTCTCTGTGTACTGCAAGAAGCTGACCAACAACAACAACACTCGCACCAATGTGTTGGTCAGGTCGAGCGACACCACAAGCTTCAACCGTAACTTTTCCGAGTACCAAGCAGGCTTCGGAGATCTGGAGAACGACCACTGGCTTGGCCTGGAGAAGGTTCGTACAGCCGGAGTAGTTTAGCTGTCATGATCAAAAAGTATTTCTTGGTTCTGTTTAATTTTAAGCCGCAGATTTTGATTTGTTACATTGATTTGTGGATTACCATGTACAAATTCTCAGACAAAGTATTTTTGTGTGTTTACATTTATTTTTTTTATTCTCTTTATTTATATAGCGCCTTATCCGAAGTTCAAAGCGCTTTACAAAGGATCAATGTCATGATCATGAGCAGTTGCCATTTCGTTTCCGAAAATGTCAGAGTTTTACCGGGACATGAACTAGCGCGAATGTTAATTTGTCCGCAGCTGTACCAGTTGACGAACAGCCGGAGCTACGAGCTCCGTGTGTCGTGCAGGCTGGAGAACGGCAGCAACGTCTTCATGTTGTACCAGCACTTTCAGATCACCGGGTCCGCAGACGGATACCGCATGCTGTTCCGTCAAACAAGGGACAACTCCACCTACTTCCTCGGGGACTGCTTCACGCCTCTCCTCGGGGCCAAGTTCAGCGCCTACGACAACGACAACGACGAGAACAACAAGGTGAATTGCGCGGAGAAGCACGAGGGAGGCTGGTGGTTCAGGGGAGAGAACTGCAGCACGTGCAACCCGACAGGCCCCTTGCTCAAGTCCCCCAACGGCACCAGGGAGGGCATCGACGCAGAGGCCTTCTGGACCCACGACCTGGGTGACGCGGCCCTTTACGTTATTTACATGTATCTCATTCAGATGTAGTGGTTTTGCTTCAGAGAGGAGTTACATTTTGCGGTTGACGCGGTTTTATGGTAAAACATTGTGTCTCCATCCTTTCACAAGGTACGTTAGATTGTACTCGTTCATAATCGGTGCAAATAAGGAGCGTTTGACTACTGAGATGGACAAAGGCTTTGTTTTTCAGAGAGGAGTTACATTTTGTGGTTGACGCAGTTTTATGATAAAACATTGTGTCTGGATCCCTTCTCAAGGAACAGTTACGGGCTGCCGGACCAAGGCAACAAGGCACGTTGGATTGTACTCGTTCATAATCGGTGCAAATAAGGAGCGTTTGACCACTAAGATGGACAAAGGCTTTGGGCGACAGAGCCTTATATACCTGGTTTATGTGCATTTTCCCCATAGGTATGTAGAAAAGCGTTGCACGGTTTGAAGCTGCCTTTTAATTCAAGCCCTTACGTCGTGTCTAAGTGTACGTCGTACACGTTCCTGTGTCGTCAACATTGTCTTAGTGGTTTTTTTCCCCGGGTAAACTAAACTTTAAATTTACATAACAATTAACTGAAGCAGAATCAAGCATGTGAAACTCCAGACCTGACTCCAGGCAAACAAACTTGAAACAATGTTCGTGAATCTGAACGGCTTGAGTAGAAATGCCTCCACCTCGTCCGTGATTTGTCGATGCAATTGACAAATTGAACGAGACAAGTGTACTAAGTAATATTGAGTGAGGTGGACAAAGTAACTCTCACCTCAAAGAAGAAGCGAGCATCAATAATGTGACAGCCACCAAGACCCGTGGGCGGAAGTGCAGGGACTTGTAAAGATGGCTCCCATTTCGTCACTTCCGCTCTGTGAACCGTTTTCTTTTCCTCTGCAACCACTTTAGTTGTAATTTTTCTTCTCGTTTTGGCTTTGTATGTTGTAATCTGCACAGAAGATTGAAATAAACAGAACCAGGTTAGACTACAAAATAAATGCTGTATGAAAGCTATCAAAGCGTTCAATGGGTTTATTTATTATCAAGATGCCAAAAGGAACTTGAAAGACAGGAGTTCATCAGAAGAGCAGAAGGGTTCATATCTTAAGAGAGTGGTCCCGCTTGATTATGTATATTTCTCTCTGTTAGTCTGTCTGTCTCTCAGGTAAGGAATGCATGCAAGTATGCGTAGACTAAGGCACACACAGACTTACACAGAGAAAGACAAAAAGACGATAGACAGGTAGACCTACCATTTGTAACCTGACAAAGATGTTGATGGGATTGCGTGTGAAGTTGCGAAAGCGGAAATCCGGAAACATTGTCTCCCCTGGCACGTAGCCTCTGTATGGTAACTCATAGCTGACGTCATATCGGTCCGGCCTGAGGCACCCACAGCAAAGAATCACTTCCTCTCGATGATGTATCTTTTTCTGGCAACACGGGAAAAAAGAAAACAGTTTAAAGAGGTGATTAAAAAGAGGAAAGAAAGAATATTGATAAGTAATGCTCATACCTTAATATTGTGCTTAAAGTGTAACTAAACAGACATTTTGAAGTGTCAGCTTTACTGAATTGCTTTATGTTTTGTCCAAGTATAGACCTGTAGAAGCGATACTGGACGATTTTTCCAACGTTTACTGTGTTTTCTGATTTACTACGATTTTTTAAAAGTGTTGAACCCATTTCAGATTTACCTGCTTATCTGTTCTTGATTTGATACTTCCAAAGAACAAGTGGTACTTTGAGTTCCGGTTTTATGTTTTAACCAATCAGAATTTGGTTCCTAAATAAAATCGTCTGCTGCCTGTCCCAGCAGAGTCGGCAACAAGCACTGCTTGCCACATGTGTGATGTTACCAACAGAAATAGCCATAAATTGGGCAAGGTAGCAATGTAAATGAATTGGATCTAACTAATGTGCTTGTACTGCATCTCTGGCCTTTGTATTCACTCCAAATGTACTGGCTCAGCGTGAGAGGCAACATCCTGTCGAAGTCGTAAGCACGAGGCTGACTGGAAGATTATTATTCGAAGAGCATGCTGAAACAGATTGTAAGTACAATATTTTACATGTTCTCGACATTTCTGTTGATCTTTCCTTAACTTTAATTGTTTCCTTGATTTAAAACCCTAGGTCTTGTATTTTCATTTGTGATACTAAGCACGTATCTTTACCACAGTATCTGATCACTTCACACTTGAATTTTGGAATGATGAAGTGGAATTATTTCTGGATCTAATTTATTCCTTGTTCCCCCCCCCCCCCCCCCTCGATTCCTTTTTTCGCCACATATGTATTGTCGTGTAAGGGGGTAGATGCGTGTACTGGCTGATTTTTTGATTTTTTTTACTTCGGTCAGATACAGATGATTGAAAAAAAACTTGTCAAGGATTTCAGAATTTAATAGATCTGTTCGAAGTTTTTACGGGATGGGTCCTGTTACAATATAGACTGAATGTGCGCAAGATGAACTTTTGATTAAACATACACACACAAATGAATCTCTTGATTTTGTAATACGGCGAATGTCCAGTTCCCACCACCACGTCTGTGGTATGTTTTTATACTGTTTGATTGAATAGACTGACGTGCATTCTCTCGCAAATGTGCGCGCGTGTGTGTTTGTCTGTGCCTCAGACTTATCAATCAAAGATGATGTTGCACATTGCAGATCTATGCGACAGGAGCAAGTGGACAAGACAGCTACATTTGTCTGAGCGAAGATCCAACGGTAAGCTCTTTTAGCCGAAGACAGCGAGCCTGGGTGCATGCATGCAAGCTTCTATCATGTTCGTGTGAGTGCTGCAGGGCTATTAGACGCCTTTTCATTATTCTTGATTTGGAGATCCATGCAGGGTATTAGAAAGTGCAGAATATACACGTTTGAACAAATACGATGTGTGTTTGCTCTGAAAAAAAGAAAAAACGCAACAAACAAACATTGTATTTGTTTAAAGTATCACAAATATTTATTGCCTGTATCTGCATGTTTTGATAATGATGAAGGGTAAATTACTTTGACGTGTGCTTTTTTTTTAACCACACTGATAACGAATGATAGAAACACAGACACACTTAATAACATATCCACAAAAATTGTAACAATAAATGTAAGCTCCTCAGAAGTAAGTAATTATGAGATTCAGACAGAGAGAGAAAGCCCAACACGAAACCAGTTGTGACATTTTTTATTTCATTATGTAATATTAAAAACACGACAACAACGTATTTCCTGTACTTAGTTTCGTGCAATTATGGATTGCAAAGTATGTCTAATTGAGTGGCATAAAGAGGCACAGTTGCATGAAAAACCAACTCGGATCTTGACTAGGATCAGGATTTTACATGGACACAACCTAGAATTTAACATCCTGGGGGGAGGGGGGTACTGCGCCTTTCACATCAAGATGTAAAGATCTATTTTAAATAATACTTATTAGAAGGGAACAAAATCAAACAAACTACAACAATCGTTCTGAGGGGAGAGAATTACCTCTTCCGAAGAAATTACCTCCCTTGCTTTTCTTGTCGTGACTTATGTAGAGTAAAGTGAATAGAAAGTGAATCAGTCAGTAACAAAAAAAACCACAACATTTCTTAAGATCAATGAGGAGTCTTGAAGTATTTGTCAATGTTAATCTTGTATGCATAACAAACAATATATTACGGATTGATAATTAAAGAAAATCGTCTCTTCTACAGGGTTGACCCCCCTAAAAAGGACACCCACAACCATACAAATTACTTCTGCATCTGTTGAACCAATTATTTTATATATGGTATTCATTATCTTCAGTTTATGTTCTGCCTTTCCAGTAAGTGGCAATTTTGTAAATTGAATGGTCTGACTTTTGTGCAATTTTAATTTGTTTCTCCAAATTCGGGGGTCGACTAAACAGAACGAGTTTTGACATTGAGCGGTAGCCATTTTTACCTAATTTAAACCCTTCAGGCTTTTACCTTTTTGATTATTTTGAATGTCTGAGTATGTAAAAACATCCCCTTCAACCCCCAGGCTATCGATGACCTGAAGAAAGCATGCAGTTACAGCTAGGTTCAGGGCAATCCTCAGACACGAAAGCGTTGGTGTCATTGGTGATGCAAAAGTTAGATAATTTAACCTAAAAATTTGCCACTTTGTGAACTGCACATGCATAAAATCAAGTTTAAGTATGCTGAATATGAAGTTATCCAGTCAATTGGTGTAGAAGTTATAGCATTTCTGTCAGTTAACAGTATTTAAAATCTCTAAAGTAAAATCTGACATATTCGAAAGTTTTGCATAAACACCCAGACAATTTTTACGATATTCTCCAAAGCTTCTCCACTTCTCAGCCCTGTCTTGGAAATGAATTCGAATAAGGCAGTCAAAATAACTTAGTTTGGAGCACCCATCAATCAGAATAAGCATTAACTTTTGACACAGGAAATATCTTCTACCGAAAGCTCTCCTGGTTTTATTCTACATTTTTCCTGCATAATGGTAACAAATTTAATGATAAATCTAAACAACGAAGTGACTGTGGTAAGATGAACAAAGTTAAAAAACAAAGGATTACTGTAAATGGTTTACGAATCGAAATCTAAACAAGTTTTAATGATAAGTAAAATGATAAAAAAAATAAAATAAAAAAAAGCTGACGTCCTCGCATTTGTCCAGAATTATTCCATGTTTAACATGGGAACAGAGGTATAATTGGTCTAAAGAATTTATCTGTATGCAATGCCCGCTATAGGTGAAAGACTTTTGTGGAAGCCATGGAAGAATGCATCGCTGTTGTGCTGGTTCAGCTTGAGGTCCTGTCCTAGCGAATATCCTGCACACACAAAAACACGACTTTTTAAGCCACTTATGTTGCATTCCGTGACATAGCTTTGTTAAAACCGTGTGCCTGATAATAATGACAGATTTTGTTGATATACATTTTTTTTAAAGACACCCCATATGATATTGTTTGACAATCTCTTTCAACATAGTTTACGAATCACCAATGTGTATACAAACGCAAATAACCCACAGGTCAATAAATTACTTTCCAGAGAGAGAGAGAGAGAGAGAGAGAGAGAGAGAGAGAGAGAGAGAGAGAGAGAGAGAGAGAGACACAGAGAGACAGACAAAGAGAGAGACAGAGAGAGAGAGAGAGAGAGAGAGAGATCAAAACTAGAAAATGTGTGCTATATAAAACAAGGATAATCACTGTCAAATCTTTGCTTGTACCTGCATGGTGTTTACTGCGCTATATACACAACCTGTTTTATTTCATTTATTTATTTATTTATTTATTTATTTTTTTTTTTGGGGGGGGGGGGATGTTTTGTGATGAGGGTTTTTTCAAAGCCTTTACTGCTTTAGTCATTGAATCCACCCGACTTCGATTTATTGTTCAGTGATGGGTAATTGTGTGACCAACTATGTAAGTTAGTGATTGTTCTGGCTTCATACAATGACATTGCATTAATTTTATAAGTGTATGTGTGTGTGTTTCAGGCAAAAGCTGATATTACAGTCCTAGTTGTATGCAGTACCTCTGCTTCTTCGTTCAGGAATCAAAGTATACAATCTAAACCGATTATTTTGTTCAATAATGTTCAGCTTACCATCCCGAAGAAGGCAGTAACGTGCCGAGATATTGATTATAGATATTAACGTACCTAACCTGGTTACTGGTGTGTTTTCTTTTTATTTCAATAATGTAAATGTGTGACACCTTGCAGGGTACTTGATGTTCAGAGCAATATTTCTGGCAAAAGACCTTTTATGGATCAAAGAAAACTTTTGTCGTGGTGCACAAGTCAATCAATTTGGTTGATAAATAATTTGTGCTGCATTTTCCCTGGTTCCAAAACGTAGTATGTATTACCACATGTCCTTACCTGTCATTGGCATCACATGATTCTCTGCAAGCAGTCTTTTGTGGAAATTATTATACGTCATTTAACACTTGCACTTATAGTAGGGCTGATGGGGTCTATGTCGACCAAAAGAGTGGTATTCTCTGTAGGTCGAGTTCCTGTAGGTGGATTCCCTGTATACCTAAGACTTTAAAATTGGCAATCTAGTATACAGGGAATCCCACAGGGTGCAGTTTTTCAATAAAACTTGCAAACCATACTCGAATTTCTAAGAAATATTAAAAAAAAAGATCGAAAAACATCAAATTCTAACGATGTCGCCAAGTATCACGTGACTTTCATTGATATTAGCAAAACGCTACAGGAACTACACCCTGTGGTATTCCCTGTATACAAGATTGTCAATTTTAAAGTCTTAGGTATACAGAGAATCCACCTACAGGAACTCGACCTACAGTGAATCCCATTCTTTTGGTCGACATAGACCCCATCAGCTATAGTAGGTGGCTGTGGAACGGTAGACATGCAACGACAACGAACAACAAAAGACAAAGTGTGGAGAACACTCATTTTTCTTAACATACGCTAAGTTTCTTTGAGAATGCTCCAAGTGAAAATCAGGGGTTCCTAGGCCTGATATCACAATTAAACAGCTTCTTCTCAGAATCAGGAGGGAAAAAAACGAGATGTGACAAGAACAGACAGCAGCAGCAGCAACAACATTGCTAAATCGTCGCTTTAACAAAATTTCATGTTTAGTATCGCAGACAAAGCACGGCTACTGATCCGACCAAAGCCACACTTCATGCACGATGGGCACATTGTTATGGCCAGCTTGTTAACATGAGCATTGTGTATGTTTTACATAGAATTGAATGTGTTTGTCGTTGTGTCTGTCATCTATCCTAGTCATTTGATTTAGAATAAAGCAAACTTATTACAATGACGATTTTCTTCGGTTTTTGATGAAGGATTGGCATCTTTTCCTATTTTCCAACTCTGCCACCATACACTGGCCGTTCAGGTCTGCATGTCGACCACATGGTGTGTGATCAGATTTTTCGGACATGTTCACAATGCTTACATGACCACCAAATGGAAAATCAGTTTGTATTTGTTATGATTTTGTGTAAGCACAATCTTCATACAAGTAAACAGTTTTGTTGCAAACAGAGCCTTCATAAGAAAAAATGCTTCTAAGTCAAAATACATACCCCCTTGTTCGTATTGCGTAAAATATACCCATAAATTCTGGACATCATATTTTTATTTTTTTTCACAACAATGAAACCAAACTTTGGCATATGTTTTAGCAATATATTCACAATAAAACCTATGAGTTTGAAGGCTGCATCTTGTTTTGTTTATTTTTGAGAATTTGTTTGCAAACCCATGCAAATGGCCAGTTTCTGGGGAGAGACTGGGGAGATAATGGCCAGTATAGAAAGAGTTAATAAGTAAACTAATGTCAGAAGTAGGTATTTACCTTGTTTGCCTTCGCGTTCTTGATAGCCCGCTGCAGCATTTGTATCACTTCCCTTGACATTCAAAACGCCAATGTATTTCTGAAAGGAAAATAAAGATATATATTGACCGAAACATCACACAAGTGGTATATCATGCTAGGTTTTGTTTACAGTGCCTGTTCTACGACCACATCTGATTGTAATTTAAATAAAGAAAAACTGTATCCATTTATTACTTCTCTATTTGTGTGTGTTTGTGTGTGTGCAGGGGCGGATCACATCATTTTTAAGGGGGAGATTCCAAATTTCTTTTAGGGACAATTTGACGACGCGAAGCGTTTAGTTGAAGACGCGAAGCGTTCAACCTCCTTGGGGGAGGGGGGGGGGGGGGGGGGGGGGGGGGGTCCGACAAATGTTGATAAAAACAAGGAAAATGGATCAATCCGAGCCAAGAAACATCCCCTAATACACCTTCCAAAAAAGTAAATATATTAAGAAGAAAAATTTGAATCACAACAAGGACAACTGATAGATCTGGCGCAACCTGAGCAAACTAATTAGCCAACTTCTTTCCAAAATCGTCACTTAGAATACAAAGGCCGGATCCGCCCAGTGTGTGTGTGTGACCGATGACCTTCTCTAAATTCTTATCGTTGCGTTTGCATGGTAATAAAGTTTTAATACTGGATATGCCCATGAAAAAATATCATTTCTTGTTCATGTCATTGTGTGTGTGTGGCCAGGACCGTGACTTCTGCTTGCCTCGACGTCTTCAGAAAAGACACAAAATGCCAGCAGGCGTATGTTCTTGGAGCACTCAGTATGCAGTCATCTGCAAACAAATAAATACAAATTATTCAATTGTGTAAATAAAGAACAATCATTTTAATATTACAACAAAAAAATTCATATAACTGTAGTCTTCACCAGAGACATCCACTACACTATCTTTAAATAAAACTGCCGTAAAAAATTGAAATACTATAAAACTTACCCCCACTCAGATCTATTTGGGATTATTCAAGTTTCAACCATGAAACGATGCCGGTTTGGACAGATCTGCTAGTTTGCCGCTGAAACTGAAATCAAAGGCGATCTTCAGAACTATTTCTAATCTTGTATTTGTGATTAATATAAAATACTGATCTTCCCAATTGAAGCTGATGTGTATACACATGACCAGGACAAGGTATTTTGTTACAGGGCATTTACGCAGACGTCGCAGTTCAAAATATCGTTTTAGATCTGATTTTGTACAGCAGCCTGTGTGATTCAGAATCGTCTGCCCTTTTTCGGTTTAACATTTTATGGACGATTCCTATGAGACTGCTCAATCATAACTGATGACAAATTCAGAAACAGATGATGGTTTCAAGTAGGCTACAGTAATGATTCGTTAAAAATGTCAAGCCACTCGTCGATCATTCACACTCAAAGAACCCAAGCCAAATCTGCTCTGGTTCCGAGCAGCTTTTTCCAACTGAGACCCTAATTGTTACGCATCTGCCGCGAAAAGATAGACCACAAACAAGCGGCACTGTACCATGCTTTCGTTTATGTTGCTAAACAGATTAAATGTGCATTGTAAATGTGCTTACAGCAAAGAAATGCATCCTTACTTACCACAAAAATACTGGTACCACATTCATCGCACTTGTGTCTTCTTACCAAAACCAATCGATATGTTTGTTTACGATGTATTGGTAATTACTAACCGTTAACTATTTTTCAAAAATCTGAAATGACTTTTAAGAATCAAAGAAAGATTCGCTAAAACGGTTGACTTCAGAAAATAAGCAACATTTTTCTGAACCATGAAATAAAAATCGAAAACTCCGTTTGATCTTTTATTTTGGTAGATTGATGACAACAGCCGGAACTGAAAGTACCAGAACCAAAAATTAAGGGCATTAATCAGGTAAACTAAGAAGATTGTCGTTCCTGGCGCGCACTTCACATGTCCGTCAAACAGTGTCCGAGTGAGAGAAAAATTTTTTTTTTCGCAGTTCGACAGTATATGAGGCCCTTCTTCATATCAAAGTGTAAAAGTTGCTGAACGACGTTTTTCCTTTTTGCTTGTTTAGTTACACTTTAAATTAGTTTGAGAAAGACCTTAACTAGCCACTATTAGTCTACCAGCCAGCCTTCTATGTCATGTATGAAACCTGGAAATGTCTGTTCCTGTAAACTTTTATGACGGAAATGTAATCTATAGGGTACGGAGAGTCAAATTAGCTTGGTTGCCTAAAGTTGCACTTTGGGAAATTCTCAGAATCCAAGATGGCCGCCCAACGGTCATCTTGAAGATGGTCAATATATAACTTTTGATCCAGATGGGCTAAAGAGTCGTGTAATACCTCAATATAGGGTTTTTTGATGTCAGCGGGTTCATTTCTGAGGTTGGTTTGTCAATCCTGTCAACAGAATCCAAGATGGCCGCCAAAATATCTAAAAACACATTTCTCGCCATATCTGGGTTTCTAAAGCAGCTAGATTCATGATCTTAGTGCTGACCATGTTTCCAAAGGCTGGGAAGCCGTTCTGATATCACCCAGATGCAAGATGGCTGCCAAGATGGCAGGTAAACGTCATTCACGCTCAAATCAATGTCACACAAAAATAAGGAAAATAATAGAACTCTACTGCTCTTGCGTTACAGCAAACGATTCAAACTTTGAAACCATATCTCCTTCTTTTGCTGGCGCGATCTGCCCGTTGACGATGTTGTACAGGTCAGTGGACTCAACAATGAGAGGGTGCGAGTGCTTCTGCAGTTCCTCTGCAATCTTCGTCCGGTTTGCTGCGTCCATCGCTCGCCTTCTTTCACCTTCCTCTTTGTGCTTGCTCTCCTTCTGTCCATCCCCACCATCGAGACCCATCGGCTTTAGGCAACCAAGCTAATTTGACTCTACATACCCTATAGATTACATTTCCGTCATAAAAGTTTACAGGAACAGACATTTCCAGGTACTCCTTTTGGCAAGTAGACTATATTATGCAAACCATGCCATCAATAGGGATCGATGTCTATTTTGTAATAAAACTTCTTGTTTGTTTGCTTAACGCCCAGCCGACCACGACGGGCCATATCAGGGCGGTTTTGTAATAAAAGAGAACCCCGCCATTACGTTTTATATAAAGCAACATCGTCACGTAAAGCAATTATAATTGTCAGAAGTTGATTCATTTTGCCATTCCTCGTTCAGGGGACTCAACGGCCAACTCATCATTGTCTGAGATAGTTCCGACTTTTCGGACAATAATATTGAAGTTCGCCAATTCTGTGTTTAGACTCGTTGACACTAGCATATAGTCAATTCAAGGTTATGCTTCAGTAACTTCCCTCTTCAGCTGTTAAACTGTCTTATACGTACAGATTTATCCACTCGTATCTTTCTTGCATAAAAAATGTATTTAATAATGATTATGATCAACACTTATATGGCGTGAACCAAAGAATACTTCTGTGCTCTCAGCGCTGTACAATATTAGACTACGAATGACAATACACGATTTTAACACCTTAATAAAAAACATATTATTTCAACATGATAGAAAACAAAAACACAATACAAAACACAATTCACAGATAACTCAATTCAATTCCAATTCAATTCAATACAACTTTATTGTCTGAATGCAACAAACAGACATTTTTCTTTTGGCTCGTGAACAATGTAACATCACATAAAAACACTCTCTCAAAACATATAGACACATAAACAACAGATAACAATTTTATTTGTTATCTATGATAGAAAACTGTAAACTAATTTCTGATCACAATTTCTTTCGAAACCTTACCGTGGCTACTGGATCTTTATTGAGGTCAGCGTGTGAGATGACGGACAGAGCTCTCTTGGTGGACATCTCTGAGGCTCCCGGCCTGTCGACTACACACTCCAGCCAGTGGCGCACGAACCCGTAACGACCTTCAAATGACGCCGGCAGTTGCTTCGGGACCTGAACATCAAAGGCTAAGGAGTGGTGACCTGCCGGCATCATCTCGCCGAAGGATGCTGTTGGTTCTGAATTAGACAGGATATGCAAATCATAATTGATGGGTTTTTTTCTTGCATTTTCACCCAATAATTTTTTTCTTCGGAGGTATTTTTTACAATGACGTTAACCCTCTGTTGTACTAATTGTTTCAGTTCCAAAGAATGAAGTAAATATAGTAAAGAGTTTGTTTGAAAAAGTATGTTACTATTGATTGTTTCATTTCTTGAACAAAAGTGCAAGGAGATCTACACTATCAAATCGCCCAGTCACCGATTGCACCCATAGAAGTTTCCTGCACGACCCCCTCTGCTCTCCCCCCTCTCTATCTTCATCCTCCCCTTCACCCCATCAGCCCCTTCACTTCATCTCCAGGACGCAATAGGCATTTCCTTGTGAAACAGAGAGTGAGAGAGAGAGAGAGAGAGAGAGAGAGAGAGAGAGAGAGAGAGAGAGAGAGAGAGAGAGAGAGAGAGACTGACTTCTTTCTCACCCGTTCCCCACAATATTGAGGTGGTTTCCAGAAACTTCTCTGTCGCAGTTCGACGTCTGGGGGTGCCAGTCACGCCCTTCATGAAACCTTTTTTTTTCTTGCGTTTTTTGTGCGCTGGATTTCCTGACATGCCCGCGTTATCTTCATCGTCACTCTCCTCCACCTCCACCTCCAGCCCGTCGTCCATGAAATCGACGTGAGCCTCGCACCTGTAGCTCAGTCGTATTCCTGAAACGGTAACCAGGACAACGTTATATTGGCCACGTGCAATGCTCTTCTCGGTTCAAGGACACAAAGATGCAGTTAGCAGGAATACTTCTATTACATTTGTATTGATTGCCTGCTTGCTTGCTTGATTGATTGATTGTTATTTTATCTACATGACGTAGAACCTTACTGGTCGGCAAGTCTGCCAGCAGAACGAAATTCAAATGTGGATCGAGCAGTGAACTTTACCTAACGGCAAACGATTTGGACCATTGAGAGCTGAAGAAATGATTGATGGTGCATTATAACATACAGCAAGAAAGCATGGGATGTATCTACGTAGCACCTGCTATTTTGTAGCAGGACAGTTCACATACTGTGTCTGTCTGAGTTTTAGTATGTGGTGGAGTTGTTGCGTCACTTCTAGCTGAGGCAAGCTGATATTGTGGCAGTGAATTAAGCTACGATGTGCATGTTTTGGACAGAAAAGGACACGATATTGTGCGGACACTGTCATGTATGCATGTATCACTGTTCGTCATTTTACCTTGCAATGGCTTGAACATTTATAACACAACGAAAAAATGAATGAAAGAAAGAAAGAAAGAAAAAACGAAAGAAAGAAAGAAAGAAAAAAAGAAAGAAAGAAAAAACGAAAGAAAGAAAGAAGAAACAAATAAAGAAAGAAAAACAGAAAGAAAGAAAGAAAGAAAGAAAAAAAGAAAGAGAGAGAGAGAGAGAGAGAGAGAGAGAGAGAGAGAGAGAGAGAGAGAGAGCGAATGAAAGAAAGTAATAAACAAAGAAACTTTAATCGTAAAAGACCAGAACGGTAGCTACAAGTTACGAATTATTCAATACTATCACAGGCATGGAAATTGAAAAAAGGCTGAAAATGTGTAAGTAATGGCAGGGGGGTTCGGGGGCATGCCCCCCCGGAATTTGTTTTCTCCAAAGAACCCAAATGGTGCAATTTGGTGTCATCTAAGCTCCAAGTTTGCCATTAAATTAGAACCTTTTTTGCCTCCCCCATTTATTTTTTCGGCGGACAGTTTGGTTTTTTCGGCGGAACAAAAAAAAAATCGGCGGAAATTTGCCTTTCGGCGGACAATTCCCATGCCTGCTATCAGCCCAAACTAAGCGGGTCCAGGAAGAAGTGGATGTCAGTAGATAAACGCCACAATGAACAAACAGACGAACTGACAAACAAATACAATCCAAAACGAGCAAAAGGGGAAAGGTACAGACAAGCAATGTTCATCATCGCATCCTTACAGACATAATTCACCAAGAGGACTTTTCTTAGCTAAGCATGGTTTCTATTATACATGTAGCAGCAAGTTTAACGCATTTTTCAAATGCCACTAAAACACGGCGCATCAGCTGTCTCCCCCTGACAGGTGAAAATAAATCATGTCATAAACACCGCGCTCCCAGTAAGGCGTTGTATGAATTCGAAATCGTGTCAAGATAGAAATAACAATACTCTCACGCCTCTCTTTGTAACACTGTCTGAGCTTCTTTTCCAAATAAGGAATTGCTCAAAATAACACGGCGACGCTTCACCCGGGGATACTCACAAAAAGGCCTCAAATCGCCCGAAGAGCTACACAGTGTTCGCTTTGAAATTAATCATGATGTCACCTCACACTTGGAATACTAAAAAAATCAGCGTTTGAACGTACATTTATTCATTTTTCAAACGCTGTGTTTGAGTTATCTTCGGCATACTGTAAATTATCCTCGCACTGTCTTCGTTATCACCCCACGTGTTTGCTATATTACATATTTTGGTTCCTGAATTTGCTCGTGTTTCGTCTGCTAGTGTTATGGATTACTGCCAGCATTGGAAATAATATATCGATGTATAGAATCAGAACTTTGACGGGGAACAGTTTGCATAATGAAACGGTTCCCCTATTTACATTGATTTCATTGCTCAGCATTGTCACAGAGGATTTTCGACCACATCATTGCAGCTGTGTGTAAATTACCACAGAGCAAATTTTCCTTATTCTTTTCAATGTTTAATTTGCAAGAGAACTTTTCCAAATGCGTCTTAAATGCCACATCTTTAAACAGCTTAAACAGCTTTCTGTTGCGTTCAGGATGATATGAGTAAGACTCCAGATTGCATTTTTAAAAGTTTCTCATGTCTGCATTACCACATCAAGCTCCGACGTTAAGACGCCATCCGACAATAACTCTGTCGGGTTTGTATGGGTTGTTAAAGAGTGAATACCCTTGCTTTTACTTGGACAAACATTGGAGGGGCCAATCACAAGCGAGGGGTGTGTCTGAAACACGTGGACAGGAGCACATGTGAATTTATTTGTCTTTGGAAAAGCACTCTTTCACTCTTTCACAACCCATATAAACCCAAAAGAGTTATTTCCAAACATCGTCTTATACTACTGTACAGTCGTGCTCGTACCCGCAAACATCGTCTTATACTACTGTCATGCTCGTACCCGCAAATATGTAGCCTTTAGCTTGATACCATGATCACTGCTTTTATTTTCCCTCGACTACACGCGGGATGGCAGGTTAAGTACCTAATAAGTATTAAGTAACAAGGAGAAGTGTTCATATCTATGATTGCTGACTGCCGCCAACTCAGAACTCCTCATTGAAATGACTTCCAGTTTGCTTATTGAACTATCTGTGTAAAGGCAAATCCATTGTGTCTGATTGTTCCGGGGGGCCCGGGTAGCTCAGGTGGTAGAGCACTGGACTTGTGATCGAAATGTCTCTGGTTCGAATCCGGGCCGAGTTATTTATTCAGCTTTAAAAACTTCACACAAACGTTTATTCGGCTGGAGACATCTTTTACAGACTGTTGTTTTGTACACTTACTTTGTTTTTAAACAAACAAACAAACAAATGAACCGACCGACCAACCAACCAACCAACCAGTCAAACAACCAACGAAGCAGCTAGTCAAACAACCAACACACAAAATATGCCACATTTCTTTCACTATGTCACATGTTGCTTTAGCACGTGAACACTTTTAGCGGCATGACATGGGAACTGTGGCACGTACAAGGGCCTCTGACAAGGAGATGTCATTTTTATGACACACATCTTAACACATGCATGCATAATTCTCTCACGCGACCAGCGCCGTTACTGCAGAACGTGTACAACTCGAGAAGAATTTTTCATGCACAGATAACACTTGCGACGTTCCTATCCCAAGACTAAATTAGTGGCGTGGTTTTTTGTTTATTTGTTTGTTTGCTTAACGCCCGGCCGACCACGAAGGACCATATCAGGACGGTGCTGCTTTGACATATAACGTGCGCCACACACAAGACAGAAGTCGCAGCACAGGCTTCATGTCTCACCCAGTCACATTATTCTGACACCGGACCAACCAGTCCTAGCACTAACCCCATAATGCCAGACGCCAGGCGGAGCAGCCACTAGCTTGCCAATTTTAAAGTCTTAGGTATGACCCGGCCGGGGTTCGAACCCACGACCTCCCGATCACAGGGCGGACGCCTTACCACTAGGCCAACCGAGTCGCGTGATGCCATATCAAAACATTATACAGGGGCGGATCACATCATTTGGGGGGGATTTCCACATTTCTTTTAGGGACAATTCGACGACGCAAAGCGTTTAGTAGAGGGCGCAAAAATGGAGCACTCTGGTGCAATCTGAGCCAAGAAACTTCCCCTAATACACCTTCAAAAAAGTAAATTTAAGAAGACAAATGTGGATCAAAACAAGGAAAATTGCCACTACCTTCCAGAACCGTCATTTAGATGACAAAGGCCGGCTCCTAGGGGGGTTCGGGGACATGCCCCCCCCCCCCCCCGGAAAAATGTGATAAAAATCAAGGAAAATGGAGCAATCTGGTGCAGTTTGAGCCTTCAGTTTTAATTTATTTTTAATTTTTAATTTTTTTTTTGTTTAGGCTAGGGAAACCCCAGAAACCCCCCTGGATCCGCCCCTGTTATGGTCAATATGTCGGCCTAAATCTTAACGATTGACCCTGAAAACTAGACACCATGGAGACTACAATCATGTAGTAAGGCTTAGCTAGCCAAAGCCTGCACACTCGGCTCCGGGAAGCATGCGAACGTATAGTACCTAAATAATCTATTTGCTCTAATTGTGAGCATATTTTTCAGAGTGAACACGACATATCTATACATGTTTGGATTCAGGAAGTGATAAGGAATACAATGTAATCACTTTTTAAAATTTGATTTTAATTCGAATTTAAGGAACTGCACACTGAACAAACTCACTAATTAATTTTGAAGCTTTTAAGCTGAAATGCAATCCCTTTGTTGGACTGAGTGAAAGATGCTTGACAAAATTGCAATCAATTTCGTTAAAAATTGAGGTCGTCCCAGTACCGTCTCAACTTTCACTAAAAGTCGGATATGACGCCAGAAAATACATTCCTCGAAGAAATGTAAACAAATATCTGGGTATATATCATCTGGAAGAATTTGTATGTAAGGTGCAGTAGCTTTTTCAGAATCGCTCTCTCTACAAACACACACACACACACACACACACACACACACGCACACACATACACACACACACACACACACACACACACACACACACACACACACACACACACACACACACGACTGTTTCAATTGTGTGTGTATGGGCGGACACACACTTAAAACATTCATGAATACTAGTATCAGTGTCCACAGAATGTTTGGCGGAAAGTGTTAACATGACTAATTATGATGAATTATAGTGTCAACAAACTCATGGCATCAGTGAGCAAACTGCGCATTGAGTAAACAAATCACACACACAAGACAGACACGCAGCATCTCAGGAATGACATATTAAATGCAAATGCACTGGGAAAACACGGTAACTCAAATTAAAATGGCAGGAATGAAGGATTGAGTTGAAATACATGTACGCAGAACATTCAGTAACCTAGATTCAAATGTTTCATATATTCTGGACCCATTTAAGTAAATCGTGTCATGGTATTTTGCATATTGTTACATGTTTGAAGAAAAGGAGATTCTTCGACCTAGATATTTGACACAAAAACAAAAAAGTGCAGAGTGGACGATCCCTTGCATCACATCTCTCAAATTGCTTACACTTCCTCCATCAAGTCCGACCCCTCCTTTACTACATACTTTTTTTTTCACCTTTTTTTTTTTTTTTACATCCAAACTTTCTCAGTTACTCTACTTATTCTTCTGCGTTTCCATGTGCACTCGTGTTTTTACATTTAGTCAAGTTTTGACTAAATGTTTTAACATAGAGGGGGGAATCGAGACGAGGGTCGTGGTGTATGTGTGTATGTGTGTGTGTGTGTGTGTGTGTGTGTGTGTGTGTGGAGCGATTAAGACTAAACTACTGGACCGATCTTTATGAAATTTGATATCAGAGTTCATGGGTATGATATCCCCGGACGTTTTTTTCATTTTCTCGATAAATACCTTTGATGACGTCATATCCGGCTTTTTGTAAAAGTTGAGGCGGCACTGACACACCCTAATTTTTCAATTAAATTGATTGAAATTTTGGCAAAGCAATCTTCGACAAAGACCGGGGTTTGGTATTGCATTTCAGCTTGGTGGCTGAAAAACTAATGAGTGAGTTTGGTCATTAAAAATCGAAAACTTGTAATTAAAATTATTTTTTTATTAAACGATCCAAAAACAATTTCATCTTATTCTTCGTCATTTTCTGAATCCAAAAACATATACATATGTTTAATATATTTGGATTAAAAACAATCTCTGAAAATTAAAAATATAAAAATTATGATCAAAATTAAATTTCCGAAATCGATTTAAAAACAATTTCATCTTATTCCTTGTTGGTTCCTGATTCCAAAAACATATAGATATGGTATGTTTGGATTAAAAACACGCTCAGAAAGTTAAAACGAAGAGAGGCACAGAAAAGCGTGCTATGCAGCACAGCGAAACCACTATCGCGCTAAACAGGCTCGTCAGTTTCACTCCGTTTTGCACAAGCGGCGGACTACGGTCATTGTAAAAAAAATGCAGTGCGTTCAGTTTCATTCTGTGAGTTCCACAGCTTGACTAAATGTAGTAATTTCGCCTTACGCGACTTGTTTTAATTGCACGAGGACGATACGACACTAGCAGGTCTGCACAAAAGTAGACACGGTGATCTGAAAAACCTCGGGTTTTAACTCATCAGGTGCAGTTTGGATTCGAACCCCAAGCCTTTGAGGTTGAAGGCCGACGCCCTTGTACCAAAATGCTATAAGGGATAAATAGGTAACACAACACATCACAGCATGCCTTCCTCCAGAAAATTCTACAAAGTCATTTTGGTTAAATCCTCCCTCATACGTTACGTTTTTTTTCTGTTGTATGATAGTCTTATTCCAACACCAATTTCGAATTATACAAGTTTTCGGGGCAACTAATGGACAGGCCAAGTCCTTATTTAAAGCGGGTTTGTAAAGTGGTATGCAGGAGGTGAGAGAACCCTCATATGAAATAAAGATAGGTGAATGAAATCCTTTTTGCAGTAAGAAACGAATTTTTCCCTGAACAATTGTCGCTGAACTTTAGCCAGCAGTGGTCAGTCCACTCACTCTTTCAACCGTACCTACATGTGTGACTGGCGAAACATAAGTGACATATGTCACTTGGGGGGAAGTGTGACCAGCATGTAAGATTATCGTCTGCTTTGTCAAACATGGCAAACCATTCGCAATGCTAATGAATGACACAGGCCTGCCGTAAAAAGGACATTTAGGTGGACAACAGTAACAGAGACATTCATTGCCCATGCTGTTCTAAAGGGTGTCTTCTTCTTTTTCTTGTTCTTCTCTCTCTCTCTCTCTCTCTCTGTCTCTGTCTGTCTCTCTCTCTCTCTCTCTCTCAAATTATGCAACATCAAAAGCATTATCTCTCTGTATCGCTGTCTCGCCCTGTCTTTAGCTCTGTCTGCCTGTGTCTCTCTCTCTCTCTCTCTCTCTCTCTCTCTCTCTCTCTCTCTCTCTCTCTCTCTCTCTCTCTCTCTCTCTCTCTCTCTCTTGTATTGTTGTTGTTGTTTTCTTGTATACTTATTTTTGTTTACAGTTGAGGAAAATTCACTTGTTTCGCCATTGAATACGACTAACCATCCGATTCGCTAAAATTTAACCGCTTTCTTTTTCTGAAATTGAAATAAGGTTTTTGCAAGCTAAAATGTCTTACACATTTCGTTCGACCTTAGTTTATAGAATTACTGGATAATTTCCCTTTGAAAACGTACTCAAAGGTCAGTACATGTTTGTCCACGTGGGTTCAACATTTGTGTCCTATATGTGTTTTTCTGCCTGGTTCATGTTTATCGTTTGCCACGTAGCCATGTTCTTGGCATAAATTATTGCACATTTTGCAGCAGTTTGTGCTCTTCACCAAGAAAATATGTCAACTTCGTTGGCAGTTTCTCCGCATAAATTAACTTTTCCTGTCTAGTTTTATTTGGAGGGATGGGGAATGGCTTTCAAGAAAAACAAAAAGTGGACTGGACAAGCTAACGATATGGTAGTTTAACATTCAACCAGTGGTTAAACATGAACAATTATACAGCTAACGAAAGCTTGGTCGCAAAGCAAAAACAAACATTTCATGTGAAAAAAACCCCGTAAGCACATTAAATCCGAAACTTCTGCAGTATGTCTGGAGTATGTTGGGATATGATCACACATGTATTTTTATTTTTTTCCGTTAGAAAAAAAAACCCCAAACAATTATAAATGGAAAAGGTACAAACAAACAAAAAGTAACAAAATACAACAAAAACACATTGAAAAAACAACAACCAAAACAAAAAGTTCAATCCAAAAGGAACATAGTCATACAGACTGTGTCAACCATCCAGCTAAAAAAAAACACAACAACAATAACAACTTATTTTTGATAAAGATACTTAACTTGTACAAATTCGACTGCTGGGGTTCCTTATGAGGTTAAGCATACTTTAGAGATAGCACCACAATACTGTTATCTGATAGCAGTCTAAATTCATGGTGGTCGCTTTGGGCGCTGGGGCATACAGGGATGTTGCCACAAATTCATACCTATAGGACAAATGTCCTGAGCTCTTCGGCATCAATAGGACATTTGACTGCTTTCACTTTCAGACATTTTAATAGGACATTATAATTGTGTGCAAAACACAAAATTATCATGTGCAAACACACATATCAGTACATCAGTACATGCACCAACATTGTGTGCAGGACACACACAAAAGAGAAACAAACAAACTAAAAAACGACCAAAACCTTCAGCACTATCACGAAAAGAATATATATAGGTTACACACTCCGAGTTCTGATTATCTTGCATATTTTCCCGAGGGTCGATTTTCATGTATTACCGAGCCTTTGGCGAGGTAATACATGAAAATCGACCGAGGGAAAATATGCAAGATATTCAGGACGAGGTGTGTAAGCTATTTATCCCATTACTCCGACGTTTTCATTAAAAACACTTACTTTTTCTACCAAAACCTGCCCGTGCCTGTTTTCAGCTTGCCAAAAGCCTCCGCAGTCGAAATTCATGTTAATGAATTCATGCGCAAAGCTAGTTCCCATTTGTCAGCATAATGGACGGCGTCATTCGACTTGTATGTGGACATTCAGTCATTCATATTGCTTTTAAAAAGGTCTGCTATCTGCTTTTACATTTTGAAAGTCATTTTAAAATATCCCTGTGTATATTTGACATCGGCTTTCGTTATACTCAATTCGGCATACCGGGTTTATATTTTTACCAGAATTGCGCACGATAATGGCAGCGCAACAAATTCAGTTCGGGCCGTGCTGGTTTGATCGTTGACCCAAGCCAGTTCGCATGCAGTGTTACTTTTTGTCAGTCGGGGATAGAAATGTTGGCTGTCATCGAGCTGTTCTGTTTTGGTTTTCACACGTGGATCACTTACATATTCAGTCGTCGGGTTTAGGTGAGCCAAAGCTTCAATACGTCGCCTGTTGTAGACGTTAAAGCAATAAAGCTTGGAAGTTGTATGTCGGCACTGAGAGTCGGTCGCGGTACATCGCTTTCTACTTTGTCCCGGTCTTGAGTTTGAACACCAAAGGAAGGCTACATCTAACACCTCACATCCTCTTCTCTTCCCCATATATCTTAACTGTATCTCCAACTTCTTTTCTTCTTCTTTTTTTCATTTTGGTGCCACTCCCCCATTTGTCGCTGAACCCCGCAGTTGACTCGACTCGGATTCACACAAGCCCGTCTAGCAGACGACAGTTCGAACAGTCTTGAACAGCACGGTTGCAAGCAGATTCAGCTATCAATCGAAGCAATACACTTAGCCAAAGCAAATAACCAAATGAGAAAACCTAACGTTTGATTTGACTTCATGGTGAGTCTTCTGATAATTGTTTTGGCGTTGGAATGGATCTCAACGGGTTCCCAGCTACGACAACTTTTCCAGAGTTACTGTGCACCACAGGCATGCCTTCGACAATCGATGTCAGTTTCAGATTGAGTTTTCGAACTACCAGGTGACTGGGTTGTGTTTTGATTGCTCTCTCTCTCTCTCTCTCTCTCTCTCTCTCTCTCTCTCTCACGGTTCTGTGTAGATGGCTGTCTGTGTAAAAATTAGGGAGTATCGTCCCTTGATCCCACTCGCGATACTCGTTGAACATGCCTTTGACCATGAAGTTGCTTCAGCCAGCGAAATATCTCGACTCCGCTCTTTAAATCCATGCAGAATGTGCGTATCGTATGAAGTATTCTTTATTTTCTCAATATTGACACATGTAGTCCTGTACCTATACGTGATATTGACTTTGACACCACAAAATATTTCAGTCGTATGTTGAAAAAAGTAGTCCATCTGTAAACTCTGAATATGCAGATGACCTCTATAAATTATTCAATTGTACTCTGAAATCAAAGACAATGAACAATGACAGTTGAGATCGAAACTCGGTTGTGATGGGATATCCATATGGTTGTGATGGAATATTCAGAATAATCACCTCCTCAGCTAACAGAGACAAAGAGGCAGGTCATGGGATAATATTAAATATCGCGCTGTCCGAAGGAATGGAGTTCTTATCGGACCATGACCGCGCTCAGTTGAAAACGATAGGACATCTGACCGTAATGCGGCTATGTGAATCGGACATTTGAGCCTTGTAATCGGTCTATGTCCGATGTCCGACGCCTAACGACATCCCTGGGCATATGATGATTAATGTTTTTTTAACGCCCTCACGGTTAAACCATTAGGGGCATGTTCCCGACTAAGGCATTTGCTTGACACAGGATTTGTTTCGCAATGTTATGCCCCCCCCTCCCCCACCCGGTAAAGTAGTCTTAATAAATTAGGCGTGAAGAATTCACTGTCATCATTGACTGCAACTGTCGCCACGTTACAGTAGAAACCTGTACACGGAGAAATAGATGACAAATAGCCGCTATAAACGTTTAGAACGCTTTCTTTACTATATACCAAAAATATTGTCCAAATGAGATCGTCCCCAGATACTGCACTCGGCCGGAATATGTGTGGGGTACTCTCCTTCTGAAGAGCAAAGAAAAGAAGAACAAGAATTTAGTACCTCATACAGGTAAATGCCATTGGTAATTGTCACCTTGGCATATACTTCACACACCTTCTGAGGCCCTTCCAACCCCTTACTTTTCTGTCCACTATTTTGTTTTTACTGACAAGAATCGACAGGTCCCATAGTGTTTCTGCTCGCGTATGTTGGTATTCAGAACTGTAACTTTCAGTTACCCACACATAGTACAAACAGGCTGTTTAGTATACCTTCTCACAACTTGATGCACAATGAACTCACTATTCATACACAATACTTCGCATGTTCATAATGGTTTTTGGAACTCAGAATAGACGCTGGCAAACTGACAAGGTTCCTCGGGCATATAAGCTTTGAACTTATCATTGATGAAAGAGGCATTAGCCCTCGTACTGAACTTGCCTGGAAATTGATGCTTTGACCACGGATCAATAAATGGCTTGTGCAACACTTGGATAGTATCCTTGACTACAAAGCTCTGAGACATTCCATCTCTCTGCTATAAGTAGGGGGAGCGGAAGTCATAAAACGGTCGCCCCAATGGTGTTTGAACCATTTCGAAATGAATACTAAAAATCTTTTACAAAGATTATGGGCTTCATCACGAATAGTTGGCAAGAAATGTGAAAAGGTTTTAAATGATTTAATGCCTGAGATGAACACAAATTTCAAGGGTAATTAGTGAAAGTCGATTTCTCGGCTCTCTAGTATTGGAGACTGCATACAATAGACCAGACCACGTGTTGTATACACTGGTGGGACTAGACCAGTTTGACTTAAATGGAGTACGTGGTTGGCATATTCAGTTAAATTTTATCGTTCGTTCCGCGTAAATCCACCCCAAAGGGGCGGCTGCTGCCAAGGACACAATGTACTACATGTACTACTTTTCTGACTGAAGAAGAACTGGTCCTTGTTCACCATCGATCTCTGTTGCTGACATGTGTGTGTACAGACTTTCTTGTTCTGAAACAATGCAGGTCAACGCAGACAATACCTGCTCTGTCTATTCGACCGCAGCTGAACCGATATGTTCATCATGTTTATGGTGACATGTTTATGTTGACCTCTGTTGACCTTATGTGGACCTTGACCTGTTGTGATCGGGACAAAGGGCGTGCCTGATGGAGGAGTGACAGGTTGACCGTGAATAGTACAGACTGGCGAATTTTGTTTCATGTTCTGGCTCGCCCGACACGCTTCATTTGATGTGTACAAACAAAAGCGAAAAGATATCAGAATGAGATGTGTGTGTGTGTGTGTGTGTGTGTGTGTGTGTGTGCGTGCGTGCGTGCGTGCGTGCGTGTCTGTTTGTGTGTGTACGTGCGTGTGCGTGTATGCGTGTGTGTGTGTGTGTGTGTGTGCACCTGTGCGTGTGTGTGTGCGAGCATGCGTGCGTACGTGCTCGTTAGTGTTTGTGTGTGTGTATGTGTGTGCGTGTGCGCGTGAGTGCGTGCGTGCGTGTGAGTTTGTTTTCGCTCAAATGCTTGGGTAAAGCAAACCCAAAACCTGTCAGCAAAGAAAGTACAAGGAACTTAGTCGATAAATATCGACAGGGGGCGGACAAATGGTTTACATGTGAAATGTGTGTATATGGGTGTGGTTCTGAAACAAACAAACCATGTGAACCCCCCCATCCCACCGCTCGCGGGCTGAACGACTGACGTCACATGTCGCTTCGGTCTTTTCCTGAGAAGAACACCGCGTGTACATAATACACAATTGTCAATTCGATCGCGTAGCACTGCCAATGCACATTTTCGCAACGAAAACCGTGCTACTGTTTCTTGTGTGTTAAATCTGAAAGCAATATAAGTGAACGAACAATTGAAAACTGATATCACGTTACTAAACTCCCAAAAGTAATAAATTACTTCTGACTGCGGTACACAATACGGCAGTCACCTCTGCGAATGCTGTCGAAGAATCTAACCGAAAGTAAACATTCTGGGAATCTACGCGCATCGGCCTTGACGCAAGTTCAATACTTAGCCAATGAGCGCGCCGCGGCGAAGTTGGCCGCTGTAAGTCTCGCAGCGCTGGCTGGCTGAGCGAGTTGCGTGTCCATCCTTTTTTGGTCCAAGCCGCACCGTAGACCAGATTAGTAGGTGCTTGATTTTGGTATTTTGATTTTACATAACATTAAACCTTTCTTGGGGTTCATGGTCATGGCAACAGCCATAATAATATTATATCATGTATAATATTACATTTCAGCATATTTGAATTACATGTCATCATACCAAACTGTCATACATTTTTATTCCTACATCATTCTGATTGATCACAACCAAACCTACTATCAGTGGACACATCCAAATGTAAGCGCCTGTTCTTGACAACTTTTAATCGATCTAAAAATAGCAACTTGCTGGGCCCTCTGCCGCCAACAGACACTGTTTGGCCTGTAGGTAAAATGTACAATGTATTTTCTGATTTGTGCACAAAAGCTTTATTTCTTTTTTCTTTTTTTTAACATAACAATGTTTAATGTCACTGTATGTTTAAAAGACCATGGTCATATTTGTAAAAAAAATGTTAAATTAGAAAATAAATAACATTTTGGTTCATGATTTTTCCTACACCTGTGCTAAAAATAAGAAATAAAAATGTCGGGTATATAAGTCTCTCAAATACAGCTAGGTATGAATGGCTCGGTTTGAGTTTGTTGCGGTTGACCCTGCACAATGCGACATATCATGTTTTTGTTGAACAATTTTGACGTCACCCCTCCCATAGGGTGACGTATTTCACAACTTCCTGTGTTACACAAACTCTGTGATGACCAATTTTGACGTCACCCCTCCCATAGGGTGACGGATTTCACAACTTTCTACAGATGAACAATGTTGCCTTCACCCCTCCCATAGGGTGACGGATGTCACAACTTCCTGTGTACACAAACTGATGACGTATTTCACAACAAAATGGCGCTGCCCATGGTCAACCTCTAAACTATCCGTATAGAATGGGGGCGTCCTCGCCTTACACTGATCCTGGTTCAAATCAACACAATACACAAGCATTCGACTCACCTCTGATCAAAGTTGAGTCTGTGAGCACCAGCACAACCTCCCCTTCAAGATTGCCTCCCGCCCAGCAGACGGCGCGGGGGTCTGAAGTCTGGATCGCCAGACGCTGCATGAAGGCCATAGTTCACAGTCGGTTCAACACTTCTTTTTGTCAATGGGAAGAATTCTAGAGTCCCAGCTGCATACAGTTCCTGCGAGCTGGGATTGCCGTTGGTGTGAAGAGAGTCACGGAACTTGAAAGAACACACGCTGAGCGGGAGACATTGTGCAGCACTGGCATAATTATGTTTTTCTTCAGAGTTAGGAAACGGCAAATCATTGTCCTACCGACAGTGCTCTTTCTTAGTTACCTGAAACTCATGAATAGAGAACAGAAAAACTTCATTGCAAACATTAAGATTTTGTGCAGAGTACACGTGTAAGAACATTTCATCACCATCCAGGATGTACATTTAGCTTTGCTCCATTCACCATGCGACTATGTTTCCAGTTTTTTTTCTCTCATCCGATACTATCGTGGCTCACTCCTGTTTCTCCATCACTTTAATGTCATCCACAGGAGGAGAAAATGTAACAATAACAATACCCAACACATGTGCACAATTCACTTCTGCACAAGCGTTCACGCTCTCAGGCTTATCCTCCCTAAGAACGGTCCTGCGAGTAGACACAGTTAAGATACACGATCAGTGGATCGTAACACACTCTTCGTTGTATTCTTTCTCTCGTGAGAATCTGGGCAACAATATTCAGGAGAGACGACTCATTAACACCGAATAACAGGCGTGTAAATGTCGCGGCATAACCGTACAACATTCCATGTAACTGTCAAGTTTTGCGTGTACCGCTGAACGTCCCCACAGACGGCCCTCTCATTTCGTCAAGAAACAAACAGAAAGTGACGTTACCAAATGAGCCAAATGCCGCACCCGTTAAAGTTTTCACTGAATTGTTTGTATTTATGTCCAAGAAAGATCTTTCCAATCGCTGATGGCTCACTAAAGAATGACATTTCCTAAGTGGGTATCCTCCTCCTGTCTTAGAATTTCACCACTGAAGAAAAAGAAGAATGGGTGTAAGTTTACACTCACCACAACAAATGTACTAAACTTAATTGGTGACCGTTTTACAAAAGATCAAACAATCACACAAAATTAGGTTAGTTTTGATAATGGCAATCAAGTGTAAAGTAAGGTGTTTAAGCCAGAGCAAATAAAATATGCTTAGCCCAATCAGTGACAAGATTCCTATTCCTATTCAGGTCTTCTCAATCAAAATAGCCTACAAATGTTTTTCAAGAAAGACAATAGATATTTCTTACAGTAGACGCACTGCAAACAGACCACTGATAGCTAAAAAATGCTTTTACCGGTCTTATCTGAATTTTCAGACACCCGAACTCTATATTCGACAACATAATTATTACATGTGTTCAAAATTGAATCCCTATTTCTCTCTCTCTCTCTCTCTCTCTCTCTCTCTCTCTCTCTCTCTCTCTCTCTCTCTCTCTCTCCATCTCTCACTCTCTATCTATCTATTCGTCTCTCTCTCTCTCCATCTCTCTCTCTATCTATCTATCTCGGTCTCTCTATCTATCTATTCGTCTCTCTCTCTCTCTCTCTCCATCTCTCTCTCTCTATCTATCTATCTATCCGTCTCGGGCTCTCTCTCTCTCTCTCTCTCTCTCTCTTTCTCTCTCTATCTATCTATCTATCCGTCTCGGGCTCTCTCTCTCTCTCTCTCTCTATCCATCTCTCTCTCTCTCTATCTATCTATTCGTCTCTCTCTCTCTCTCTCTCTCTCTCTCTCTCTCTCTCTCTCCCCATCTCTCTCTCTATCTATCTATCTATCCGTCTCGGGCTCTCTCTCTCTTTTTCTCTCTATCCATCTCTCTCTCTCTCTCTCTCTCTCTCTCTCTATCTATTCGTCTCTCTCTCTCTCTCTCTCTCCATCTCTCTCTCTATCTATCTATCTATCCGTCTCGGGCTCTCTCTCTCTCTCTCTCTCTCTCTATTTATCTATCTATCTATCTATCTCTTCAAAAATACTCGGTCACATACCAAAAATAAACACCCCGACTGCTGGTTGTGCATGTGGTGAGTGTTAACTTTTGTATGAATTAATTTCCGAAAACGACACCAGTGCCTTTCAAGAAATGAATTCTTAACAAACATACCATTGTGCGCAGAGAACACCCAGGGTGTTGGTTATTGGTATGTGACCACGTGGA